>NW_020189293.1:582643-582771 GCF_900000015.1 Plasmopara halstedii
TCCAGTGGGATATCTTGGTGGTGGACTTGATGGCTCAGCAAAGAACGAGCTGTATCAATCCTATGGCTACACATTTCACGGAGTTATCCCCGAATTACCGTCTTCGTTGCCGCCAGATACCTAAGTTG
>NW_020189293.1:582781-600850 GCF_900000015.1 Plasmopara halstedii
GTTTGAGGGATTCTGCGTGAGCTCATGTCGTCTATGTCAATCTGATCGTAGAATATAATCATCTTGTGTAAGTGCTTGCAATCTAACGCTTTCCATACAATTGTCAACCATCAACCAGTTTGGATGCTTCCGTAAGAAATAAATTGGCTTGTTAGTGCTCTACACCACCAGCACTAGCTTTAAGATCACCTGAATAAGCTTGTGATATTTCAGTCACTACCCCTACGCTGAGATGACGATATCATTCAAGGGAGAAAATGACATGCGACATAGCAAACAATAAAAATTCTCACCAGTCTTTACTTGATCTCATTACTCCTCTTTCACGTCACATATTGGAGCTATAAGCGAATCTCTGTCACTTGATCGCTCCAACTTTACCGTGTCTAGCAAGGATGCTTCATCATCCTTAACTTTGTCGGCAATTCGCTCACAAAACTCCGGAGACTTCTCGACTTCACGTGTCAACATATCTTCTTCAGCATTGAGCATTAAAGCATTCTCATTATTTGCTTCAGTCAGATTGCATTTTTCATGCAGGGCGACTGTACGCTTGCCATCAGCTGTAAGTTTCACTTTTTTCGCCGCAACCACCGTATCCGCTGCCACTAAAGTCGACAATGATAGCTCTACCATCGCTCTGCCTTCTTCAGGCGAGTCACGGCCACGCTTCTTCAGTAGCGTCGCCGACTCAAACGCAACACTGCTTGCGTCATCAGATGAAACGCTATCGCTTTGCTCGACACTTACAGATGATGCTGTCGGCAATGTTGCTTGCTTTCTAATACACTTTTCCTTCGACGCTTCCATAAAATCATCTTCCTCGTCCTGTGAATCGTGTGCAGGAGAACCATAGATGGGTGTTGCTGACGGCGTGTCCACTGGTGTCGCACTGGGAGAATCTTCATCCTCGTCGTCCTCGTCGCCATCTTCATCCATAGAGCCCAGATACTCGATAGCTAACTCCGGCTCAATAAGCCACTTGCTGTATTCCGGAGCCTTTACACGAGGGGATGGCGCCCAAATCTTAAAGGGCTCGGACGCGCCTGATGGTGTGGCACCACCGCGCGTTTCTAAGGGCGTCTTGCGCAGAACACCAGGCTTGAATTCAATCCGAAATGCACCTTCACCTTCGAAAATTGTCTTTGTTTTGTTGAGATACGCAATAGCTTTAGCTTCAGCATCTGCCGGATCCGATATAGACTTTTGCTCGCTTTGTATCTCAACAAATGCCTTTATTAATTCTTGACAAACGTCATCGTTCGCCAGGTGTTGCATCTGCTTAAGCACTTGCGCCACCAGTTTATCCATTGTAAACAGAAAATAGGACGTAGAGCCCATCAAGCTACGGCAGGAATCCTCGTACTTAGTGTTGTCCACGGAGCCATCAATTAGCGAAAACAACTTAGAAACAAATGCTTGATAGTCACCAGCCTTTTCCTTAGATGCAGTGAGCGAGTGATGGGCATGGGCTAATGCGCGAGCCGCTGGATTAATTGTACGACGGTTGCGATTGCGCTTCGCTTTCTCACACAGGTCGTACGCACGCTCGAGTCGATTGTGGAGAATTTGGTACAGCCGTACGAAAGCGTACGCGTGCTGGTTTCCGAAGAAAAGTGACTTGCGGTCTGTAAGCACTTTGGCCGCATCTTGCATGCTATCGAGCTCAGGAAGCCCGGGTGGAAAATCTACAGCTTCCTGAACGGTAACAGCACTTGGTTGCAAGTATGCCTGACATCCACTAGCAGTCATATTGATCGTCAAATACCCCTTTTCTTGGTGAAAATGCTGCATAGTGCCCTCGCCGAACTCTGTATTCACTTCTGTGCCAACACGCAAAGTCTTAGTCTTTTCGTAAGTCAATATTGAATGTTGCGGCTTTCGCACTAGCCACTCCTCCTTTAAATGGAAAAATGGAAAAAAGAAAGCCTGCCAAACTTTTGAAATCTTGTCTTTGTCGGTCACACCCAGACTTTTATCAATAGCATACGACAGTAACCCGTACGCCTCCTTGTGTATTTGAACTGATGCAAAACTGTACACGAAATGAGGCTTCCACTGTGTTAAAAGCGTGGGCTGCGACGCTGTTGACCCGTCTTTGCTGTCGGCGCTGACAGGTGGCTTTGCAAAGCCCAAATTTTGTTCTTTCTTGAGCGCATTTGCGATGTCTGCAGCTTGGGGTGGAGCTTTAGAATCAACAATAGTTGAAGTTGCTGAAACAGTAGATGGAGAAGCGTTTGAGTCAGTCTTGGCTGTTTCAGCACATTTTTCGACCGCCTCCAGTTTTTTCTTAGCCTCTTGCATCATCATCTTCATTCCTGTTTGCTTCTTATCTTTTTGCTTGAAATAAAAACTCGTGTGGTCCAGCGATTTGTGATAGTTCTTTTCATTGACCTCTTTCCACTGGCGATTTAGATCTTCACGAGCCCGGCGCCACTCTTCGTCCTTCTGCTTCAAACGCTTCAAAATAATCGGAATCGCGCCAGCAGGAAACTTTCGGAGCAGTTCTAAGATCTGCGACCCTGCTTCGCCATAGATACGAGTAATGGCATTTAAGTGTGTAACACGAAACGTGCCTTTTTCCACAACATAGTTCCATAACTTATCGTCGGCGTTATTAGATCCGTTACTCGACTTTAAAGCTTCAATTTCTTGTGCCAGTGGCTCGAGAATGCTTATTGTAGACGCATTAGCCTCAATCACCATATCAATCTCAAATCGTTCGTCTTCACATTTGAAAAGCGCTTCCTCATACTGATTTTTCCGCATGCTCTTAAACGAGAAATCTTCACTTCCTGTCGGCACAGAAACCCACGTATCATTGCACACTTCTTTTTCAAGCGCAGAGCGATGCGAGCAAGGCGGAATCGGATAACTGGCGGGTAATCCACGGTACGACGGCGTAGCGCGTCGACACTGAGATAAATCCGTTTCTGCTAGAGGAATGAAAGGCCAAATTTCTTTCGATGTCTTCTGTACACCATGTGAGCACAAGAGGTGGTCAAATTCTTCCACTAAGTCAGTGTGCCGGCCAAAAAGGTTCCTGATAAGTGACAGCATTTCATGGCGGTCCAAGACTTCTTGACTGTACAGCTCCAAACACTTCAGAAATTCGCGCCAATTGTCACGCGACGGTAATACTTTTTTAATCTTTTCAAAAATATACCACTCTTCTTTGTCCAAAAGCACATCGGAGATCGCCAAATATGCACGGCGTTCTTTTCCATCGTACGGACGGCGTTTTGTCCGCTTGTGATTAAACTGTGAGCGATTGCGTTCGCGCTCGCGCTCCTTCTCACGACGTTCAAGTGCTTTCCCACTTAATCGACCATCCTCATCCTTAAAACCTCGTCCCTTTTTACCATATTTCACGTACGCATCTTCATCGTTGGACAGCGTACGTCCACCTTTCATGGCAGCACTAGACGGTGAGTCAGCGCCATGGTCATCAAGTCGCTCTGGTTGATAACCTTGTGAGGAAGAGCCATATTTTCGCGCTTTTAAAGCCATTTGGTCCTTTCTTTGCTGTGCTTTTTCAGCAGCACGATTTAGACGCTCTTTAGCTTGCTCCTGTACTGCATCAGGTAAGAAAAACGTAAATTCCCGCAGTAAATCCGGATGATCGCGAAATAGGTGCGAAACTTGATCCAAAACTTGACGGATCGATCGTTGTTCCTTCTGATATGTGTGCAAAATAGCAAGAAATTCCTTGTAGGTCTCGGGTTCATCGGCAAAGCGCTGTTTAATGGTCGTTACGTAATGAATAGCATGGTCAAATTCTACCGGATTCGTTGAGTTTCGAACTACTGCATTGGTGCCACCTGGAGCAGGAACTTGTTGCTGCTTCTTCGTCTTTGCTCCTGGCTTTAACTGACCAGAAGGGGCCAATTGCTGCCGCGACGGCGTAGACTTATGAAGATCTGGTGGTGAGTATGGAGGAGGAGGAATTGTTACAGGTGGTGGACGGTGGCCCAAGGGAGTGCTATTTGCCTGTTGTGGTCCTCCTGGGTACATTGACTGCTGAACGCCTCCACGACCCGTCATTTGCGATGGAATCACTTCAATGGAAGTGTCTGGTCGTATGCGATAACCAGGTGGTAAAAACGTATTGAAGCCTAAAATCAAGTTTGGATATCCACGAAAGAGTGTCGACACGCGCAGGATCACACCTGGTGTATCAATGGCTTGTGCTTTGAAGTCCTTCATGACGTCTAGAAACTGATTATAGATATCTGGTTGGTCGCCAAACTGCTGCTTCACTTGGTCCAGATACAGCAGTGCGTCTTCAACCCGAAGTTCACGATGACGTGGTGGTGGAACGTTCATCGTTTGCTGTTGATAGTAGCTATCGTCCACTTGATCATTTGGAATCATACGTCCGTCCAGCCCATAGTGCTGTTGAATTGGCACCTGTTGCTGCTGTTGTGCTTGTTGTTGTTGCGTCTCTTGGGAACGACGAGGAGGCGATTGCGGACGTACATTGTAGCTCTGAGAAGGCGGTTTTAGACCACCTGAAGACGAAGCTATAGACTGCTGCACATTGGCCATACTCTGACTCATATTCGGTGCCTGCATCCGGACCGAATGGCCCATGATTCCCGTATTATTTGAATGTGGGTTTTGGTTGCCCGTGGGTTTGCCCAGCACGGAAGGCGGGCCACCTGCATTGGAAGACCCGCCCATGTTGCCGCGCGGTGGGTGCAGAATAGAGCCTGAAAGCGGGTGCGGCGATCGCGTTGAATTGAGACCGCCTCCACTCATTGATCCCGGCATAGGTGGGGGAGGCAATACAGAACCACCAGAATGCATCATATTGTGTTGTTGCTGCTGTTGAGATTGCTGAGAGCCGCCATGCAGCGGATGTAAGTGACTAAGTTGCGCAAGTGACGGCTGCGGATGGTAGCTGTGCGTCGGTTGTGACGATGGTCCACCTTTACCGCCCATTCCAGAATTTGCAGCCGAATTGAGCGACTGCCCGTGGCGATCCCCCGATGAGCTCGGATACGACGGATTCATACCGACGCTTCTTGACTTTCGGGCGATTGTTTGGAAATAGATTGAATTGGCAGGCGACGAAAAACACAAGCGTTCAGTATCAGCAAGGTGGAAGATATGTGTACCACACTTTTCGATAATTCAGATTTAGTTGGTTGTTACGTATGTTAATCAAGAGGACAAAGCTCTAATGTAACTGGACTGAGAAGTGGGCTAGCTATTCAACTTTTATGCTAGGTATCAGCTCAGCTAAGAATTAACCGACGAAGTTGCAGTAAGAGCTTAATGTTCTTGGAGTTAATTGTGTTGGCCAGGCACATGTTCAAGGAGCATTAGCAAAATTCTACACGCACATCACGCATTAATCGTAAGGACAAATGGTCCCACAAAGGTACGCGCCTACGCCTAATCTGATGAGCCCTTCATCAGATTGATCTCGATAGCAAAACATAGTCAGAATCATACCCTTAACATTGTCGACTGACGAATGTAAAGGTCCCAGGAAATCTGACTCCTGGTAGCCTGTACGTATGCTAGCGTTTTCATCTATGTCCAATACTCGGTTCTATAGCATCGAGGCTCTTGATACACTTAGGACGATGAGCCCGATATCTTCCTGAACTTCTCTATTTGTGGCGCTGGCAGCGATTTTGCCAGCAGGTCCGCAAAAACGATTCGCTGGTAGCGGCATACTCTGGCAGCACTCACACATCTTGGCTTAGACTTGGATGAAGCTGAGCCAGACGTCCACATACTTTGCCTTGGTCGAGATATGATTTTAATCTACACATGCACAATTGCTGCTTGGTTGCTGCAGCGGGGCTGCCGTAGCTCTCTGCTTAAAGAAAGCTAAGCTACGGTCACCGCTGGCACGCTCTATACTAGAACCATTTTGAGTGTAGAGGACCGCAATCCGCCAGCTCCAATAGTATCCAAAACCTTGAACTAAGGCAAGTTAAATCTTCCACTTAAATTCCAAACTATTTATCTTTTGTTTTATTTGCAACAGGGCCGCCTGTATTTCAATCTATAGATTTCCTGATAAAGCAGTAAAACCTGATTAAAGTGCATAACTACTGGCAGTCCCGGCTTCTTTACACCGTTGTGTGGTCACACCATACTGTGTGACCCACCCCTGTATACCAGGATGCTCAATGATCCCTGTGTCTATGACACGAAAAACATTCAGCCTCGCTGCTTCCGAGAGCGCCCGCGGGTAGAGTCACGCCGGACAGGATATCCGCGGCTTCATGGGATGCACAACGCAAGCCCTCGGTAACCGGGTGACGTATTCCTCGTCGAGGATTCGGAGAAAGTTGACTACGAGTCGGATACTGCGCTCGAATTCGAGCTCAAAAAGGAGGCGCTCCTGTACCCGCAATGCGGACGAATCCTGTGGTACTCGCCCATGGCGAATCCCTGTAGATGATGAATGGCTCATCAAACGTTTGTGCAGTGACACTAACCTTCCTCGCTGTCTAACTTACAGTGGGGCAACAACTTACAGCGGAGCAACAAGGAGGTAGACGTGCGCGCAGAATGCCTTCTTCGATTCTAGTTTGCCAAATTCAAGGCGCAACGCTGTCTTCTTTCGTATTGTCGACCTTTGACGTATGCCGCGAGCTCGATGGTCTCTCACATGGGTGATTTTACGAGCACAGCAGCTCAGGGTCATAGCTTGAGCTTAGCTCATGGCCCGTCGGCTTTCTCGGCTATTGCCAAGAAGTGCGGAACGTACGACCGCGCGGAGCGTAATGATCCTTCTAATCATAAGCGTCTACATCTCTGGGCAGTCTTGCCGAAGTGGTACCTCTCGGAGTTTGCGTATCCCAGCCACTTCACAAGATATTGGGCTAGACCCTGTCGAAGACGTCGACCCACAAGGCTTTCCACGTGATAGTGGACGCCACCATTCTCATCGAGAAGAGTCGGCGGTGGGCAATGACGACTTGGTCTATTGCCGTCCGGTGACTCGCGATGCCCTTCGAGCTTTGAAGGACAAAGCTCGTCGTAATCAATACTCTGCCGAGCAACTTTCCGAGCGGTTCGGAAGACCTCGAGAGTCTGGAGCACTTTGTGCGCCGACTGCCTTAAGTTGAGGATTATCACGCTCTGTCGGACCGGCTCTTAGCTGTCGAGCCAACGAATACGTCACTTTGTGCGACAGTGATGCGCATTGCGTCGTTGTAAACGGAATTGTTGCACTCCGTGCTCAGAACCAGTTGCTGGTTCAGCTTCTGGGTGGCCGGGTGTCTTTGGGCGCCGCCCCGGCGCTAACGCTTCCGCGTTCACTTGCGACGGATCCCGGTACGGCTTAAGCAAGCCCACATAAAACACCGGGTGGGAGCGCATCCTTTTTGGAAGGTTCAGAGTATGCGCAAGGACTCTCTTGGCGACAACCTTGAAAGGGTCAGTAAACAGTGGACGGGGCTTTGTCTTAAAGACAGCGTAGGATGATTTTTATCATTTAATAAGACTAGGTCCCCGACCTCAAAGTTTTAAACATTTTCTCAACCTCTCTCGTCTACATATTTCTTTTGCATGTTTGGATTTTATCCATCTCATCGCGAACGTGTCGTGAAACACTCAGCCTGGAAGACAGGAAGTCATTGATTTCATTTCGAAGAGTAAGAGAGCTGACATCAGCTAGCCGCTCGGCTATTCTTCCCCTATCAAGCCCTATCCATAGGATGGCGGCGCCAGCGGGTCGCGAGAATTAACAATTCGTTCACGAAGAACGGCGTGGAGCCGATAGACGCTTGCACTTAATATTTCAGAGCGAAATCCACAAGTGGCAGCATGGCGTTCCAGCGCTTCGGCGTCTCAGCGCAGACGCTTCAACGAAGCGATTCACGCGCTCAGTTTTACCATCACTCTGCGGATGGTCCGCTGTTATCATGGTCAACTTGGTGCCCAGCACCCTGAAAATTGTCGACCAAAACTCCCAGCGAAGCGTAGGTCTATGTCAGCGGCAATTGACCCCGGGAGTCCCTGTTGTCAAAAGACACATTTCACAAGCAGCGTCGATGTATATACACCGTCGATTCCCGGCACCGCCGCGAAATAAGCCATCTTGCTCAAACGGTCGACAAAGACCACCACACCCGTGTTGCCCGCCGAGTCTTTCGATAGGCAAAATACATAGTCAGTACTCTTGGACTCCAACACCCGGAGGGTACCACTGAGCGGGGTGTCGCGGGTCTCAAAGAGGTTACGGTCTTTTAAATCCTAATGGCGAGGAACCACACTTCGTGGCGTATACATTGAATCGGTGCTATAATACAGCAAACCGTTATTAAACAAATATCGGTGTAATCCTGTGCGCAATTGCGACGACAGTTTCTTGTCCGAGTCTCCAAACTCCATGCTCCCGAGAGCCTGTAGCAGCGCTTCGCACATATCATCACCCGCGTAAGCAACTCGGGTCAAATCCGTCACTGACGACGTCACCGTCGTGACATGAGCAAGATCATAATTCGGTTTGCGTGACAACGCATCAACCAAAGCATTTCTTATACTTCACCCCGTAGTTATTTTCTGCGAAGAAGGAGAGCCACCTAGGCATCCTCTGCGAGAGGTGATGTGACTGAGTCGCAGTGCGTAGTGACACATGATCTGTGTAGATCACAAACAGTTTTGAGCCGAGCAGTTGCACCCTGAACTTGACAAGCGCATATTTCATCGCAAGTAACTCTTTGTCGTGGACTGGGTAGTTCCTCTCGCAGCCTTAAGCTGGCGAGATTCGAACGCGATCACCCCCCGGCGTCTGCTTGTAGCCGATGGCTAAGTCCGAAGCGTCACAGACGACACTAAAAGGACGATTGAGTTCTGGCAACGCCAGTATTGGTGCATGAAGGAGGCTGTCTTGGACCCTGTCAAAAGCCTCCCGATGCTCGGTGTCTCAACACCATTCCGCATTATTTTATGAAGATTCGAGAAAAGCTGTGTCAATTCCGCATAATTCTCGCTATACTTGTGCAAGAATTTTCGATGCTAAGCCACTTGCGCAAGTTCTTTCGAATCTTTGAACTAGGCCAGTCCACAATGGCCTTGACCTTATCAGGATCCGCTTGAAGGCCATTCTTCTTTAAGAAGCAATCTAAAAAGGCGATTTCTTCAGCGCCGAAGATGTACTTGTCTGCATTAGTATACAGCTTACCCGTGCGCATGTACTCGAGAACCGCTCTCACAATGCGTTTCTCTTCATCCGTCCTGCTGTGCCTTGCATGCCTATGGACGAAGATGTCGACAAAAAGCGTGAACGATACGCCACTTGCCGTTCGGCTTCCAGATACAAAACGTGGGTGTCGAATGGGGAGTCTTGCTTTCAGGCACCATTCCTGCGTCGTGCTTCACATGGAAAAAGGCGTCAATGACGCCACATTGCTCCGTGGGCAAGATCCATTGGCGTGTTGCGAAGTATTTGGTTCTCGGAAATAAGTCGATCTCATAACGCACACCTCGATCCGGAGGTAGGACAAACGGCCGTTCTCTGGAGGCGACGTCTTGAATTTATTAGCATACAGCATCGCTGTCGCCTCTCCGCATAGGTTGTACGTCATCGGCGAGATAAGTGGGAACTCGCACTCAGTGACGTGCAGTATTAGCGCAGCTTCCTGCTCTATCGGAGCCCTGATGTTATGAACAACATCCGACGAAGAGCTGCTAGCTCCGCAGTCTTCGTCCAGTGGAGACAGTGCCACCCCACGCACATCTGAAGAGCCTTACCCAAGCTGCCTCGGCCCTTTGCTGACCATGCCACTCGTGGCATGCAATGACGGCTTTGAAACTTGAGCAATACTCAGCGGGTTACATGCCACTCCACGTTCAGCCCGCAAGCCACGCTCGGGACTCCTGTCCAATGCACCTTTGGTGTTTTGCAACTCGGACACTCCGATCTCCAGCACGTTCACCGCCTCGGTCCAGTGCCCGCGCCAATAGCGTTTTTGCGCTCTAGCAGACGTGGGTTCATGACTCACCAAAGCTCCACCAGGAGACGTGCGTGTAGCGCTCAACGTCTTCGACCCCCAGTCGATCCATGAGTCATGGTGTTCCAGCCATGCCATACTAAGGATGAGATCATACCTTGAATATAAGTCTACGTCTAAGTAGCGTTCCACGCTATCAAAGTCAAGAAACTTGACACCAAGGTCCACAGGGACCTTTGGCACAGTGACACATATTCCGGTCGCTAAGTAAAGAGTGACAATGTCAATCAACCGCGCTTTAAGCGCCTTCCATCGTGGACCGCGATCATAATTGCCTGACGCCCCGGAGTCAACCAGGGTCTTCCATGGCTTTTCAAAGCCCTTCACGGTCACATTTGCGACCAGCAAGCCCGGCTTGTATACACGCTCCGAGTTCAAGAGCACGGAGCTCTTCAGGGCTGGGCCTTGCTGTCATCTACTTCTTTAAGGCCCAACAGAATTCTGTTCTACTCAAGTAGGGCGCCCCCGCGCCTACTGGGATTTGTTGTTTCCCTGCGACAAATCAAGAGATTGGTAAGTAGCGAGATGTCGTTTGATGAACTTTGATGCGGCTTGCGCAGGGGTCAGCCAGTCCGAATGTGACGGATTTCTCAGCAGACAGAACACCGTCGGGTGTTTAAACGCTGCCCAGCAGCTCGAAGCTCTTCCCCCACTATCTCATCATAGCTGAGATCCATTGGCTCAGGCCCGCTTGACAAGCTCTGGGGTTTGCATTTCAGCCAAGTCGTGCCGACTTGAAGTTGAATTCGGCATTCAATACCCTATTTACCCTTTCTTCAAAAGAAGACAGATGCACACGGAAGTCTTCCACTCTGGTCGCGCCAGTGCGAAGACTTTCCATAAAGACGGTCACTGTAACCGCCTCGGAAGAAGGATCAGCTGCCATCCCGGCAATGATAGTACGCGACCCTTGGACAAAGTCCACCGATTGCTTCTTGCCCTGTCGGGCCGCAAGGAAACGCAATTGCACGCGACATGACTGGCTAGGCCGGCGAGAACACACGTAGCAGCTGCAGCTCCAGGAGGAAATCGCTGCTTCAACCGAAGTACCCACGTCATTTCCGCGCTCGACCGCCGAGCTCGGAGATAGCTAGTGCCACGCACTTTTCTAATTCTAGAGCATGGCGAATGCTTGGCCTCTATCATCCAGAGCAGGAATTACACTCCAGCTTTTACCCACGAAGGTCCTAACACTCACCACGAGCGGCTTGGGTCGGGGGGACTTATCCATCGTCGACAGTTGCGTCATGGGCGCAGTCGAAGCCGACATCTTCTGCTGTAGGTGCTCTTGCAGAGCATTCTTATAGCTCGAAAAGGCCTCTAGGCGCGCGCGCTTATCACTCCAGGTCCTTGCGAAGCAAGGTGTTGCACACCCTCTGGATCAAGCAGGGGCATCAGCTTTTAATCCCGTCCTGCACCCCCTGGGGCAAATAGGAGATTTGCTACATCCACACAGAGGATCAGTCAAAACGACTGATGTGTAGATTGACTACAAGTTCTACCATGTGCAGCGGGGCTGCCGTAGCTCTTTGTTTAGATAAAGCTAAGTTTAGGTCACCAACGTTACATTCTGTTTTAAAGCCAGCATGAGTGTAGCGGATCGCAATCCGCTGCCTCCAAAAGTGCCCAAAACCTTAACACATGGCAAAACACTCTTCCATTTAAAATCCAAAATGTTCTCATTTGCGGCAGAGCCGTCTTTATCTAAATAGCTCTGAATCAAATAATATAATCTGATCAGAATTTATAAGTACTGGCAGTCCCGACTTCTTGTTAAGATGTAGCCACGCCATCGTGTGGTCACTTTATCCTGCGTGCCTCACCCCTATTAACCAGGGTACGTATAACTCCGTTACTGTTTTTCACTAGTATGTTTGTAGGCAATTTGGTGACACCCAAAAGCTCTTTCACCCCGAGTTACTCTAAAGCGCCTACAGTTGTAGCGTCATTTCTGCCACAATTGTTACTATTTCCAGAGAATTCTGCTTATTTCACTGCCATGATGCCATCATACCGTTTACTTGAACGACCAGCACGCTCACAGGCTTCTTGTCGTCCTTGCCCGCCGAAAATTCGGCGTCGCTGTGTAAGCGCAGCCGCAGCGGCGGTTATTTGGCATTGTTGTCACCTAAAATGCTGAGCTTGTGCGATCGGATGCTTTTGAGCTACAGAGCTGTATGCTAAGCAGGTTTTCAGTCGGTCATCGTTAATGAATTTGCACGACGTGTTGTACAATGTGCGGCGAACATGGTATCCGGGCGCTTGTGTATCGCGATAAACAGCAAAATCCTAACAAGTCACTGATAACAAGTCACAACCGGTCTCCTTTTTCTGTCTCCTTCATTGCTTGCGTATGATGGCAATGCCGAGAGTTCGAAGCTCCAGCACAGCCATGTCATATAAAGAACTGCTGAAATATTTTGATGTCGTCAGCACCAGTGACTAGTAGGTCATCTACGTATGTCCTGGCGATCGTCAAGTCATCTTTGGCTGCCTGAAACACAAGCACATTTCATTAATACACTAGCTGGACCCCAGCTTGACCATTACACGATGTAAGAGAGGTGCCCTGCTTGTTTGAGTCCGTGTAGGCTCTATCCCAGAAGCAGTCCAACTGCATCCGCGCTCCCAGCTACGAGAGCTTTAAGCTCTTCTTCTGTAATGACGAGTCTGTCGGGACGAACCGCAGAACCGACGTAGTTTCAACAATTGTAATCATTCCTCCCCCTTTTTACCTTTGCATATATCATTATGTCTGGCAGGAACCCCCATATGGATGTTATACCGTCGATGAAGTTAACGCTGACCATCAAGTCGTTGTCGAAGTCATCCAGTACAGCTTTGTACCGCTCATTTTATTATGTTCGCTTGCATTTATCGTACATCCCAATGGGTACGTAATCGAACTTAATCAAACATGCTCTTGACAAAATGCCCTAAATTGTTGGCTTGCAGGGCAGCGGTTTTTTCATTTCTGGGCCACCCGCAATGCGCTTATGCGATTGCGTAAATTTCAGATTCAGGTCATCTGGCTGCAGTTTGACGACACTAGCTTCGAAAACAATCAAAGCTAAAGGTGGTATATTGGAAATCTTCGAAACGCCGATTCCAATTTCTCCATTGGCTTCAGCAAGGTGGCGTAACATGCGGCGCGGCCGACAAGACCTGCTGGATACCATAGATGCTTTGGTGTTCGATTAGCAAGTGTCTCTGTGTATGGTTTCTCCTCCCGTGCGCGTATGTTCTGCACATACGTTCCGATCCCTTCGCTGCCGTTAATGCGGGAAAAATGTTCTCGGCAGTCGATCCGTTTCTTAAACACCCTCAAACTTCTTCTCAGCGAGTTCGTTCATTTTAGCTATGTTCATCAAGCAGTAGGTCCACAACGTTACTCATGTAACGGTTATCTTGATGATCATGCGCCGTCGTCAAGCTCTCCGGGTCGCTACAAATGACTTTTTAATCTGATCAATTGGTGCTCTTTGGTGTCCTTATTGGCTGTTTAAAGCAGGCACAGTTTTTGCTCTCGATACGAGATTCTGACGCCGGATACGGGGTCCATTATCATGCGCTAAATGACTAAATCATCCATGGAATCCATTCAAGTACCCGTGACGATGATCGGCGGCAAAACTGTGTCCGTATTTCCCATAATAATAATATACTATTTCATCTTCGCACTGTTCGCGGAAGATTCACAACGAGCATGTCGTGCTTCAGATCAGTGAAGATCATTACGTTATCGCGCTTTATCCGCGCCAACTTGATGCTGCACCTAGTGAGGAAGCACATCTTTGCAATCAGCCGTTAGTGTGAGATCATGTTTTAGTTTTGGTGCGTAGTCGAATCACCGAGCTCTGCTTTGGTGCGTAACTTCATTAGCAATCGCTTGCCGTATCACCGAACTTTCTTGGCAGCACCGTCGTCCAACCATTCGATATCGCACAAAACTCCTCGACAGAACACCCCACTACATTAGTCAGCAGCTAACGCGGGGTACCACTGTCCAGCGGATCCAGCTGTAGCTTCCAGCAGCATGCGCGAAATTTGCGACATTGAGCTTGTTGTATTTAGTGGGGCGCCTCAAGATTATTTTATGTGTCTAGCCTGATTGCAGCTGGGGCATCACTGTGTTTCTTTTTGCGTTTTGGACACTGCACTGATAGCACCCTTTCTGATATGATTCATTGCTCGGTCAGCATCATACATAATGCGCTCCGTCACAGGTAGGCCGTAAGTGTGTTGAAGCGGATCTGATCGCGTAATGTCACGCTTGGTACATTTGTCTGGAGACGCGTACCTGACGGTGATCTCTAAAAGCAGCGTGGGGGCACGTTGGTTCTCACCACGATGGTATTCAAGTCCTGAAAATGCTCACTTCACGATCGTACGCGTCTCTCTTAACCCCAAACAACTTATCCATGTTGCGTCGAGAGCGTCAACTTGGATGACAAGTGCATCTGACCCATCACGAACCAGAACGTCGGCTGCGCGGCACACCAATCCGTCATGGTGAGTGAAAGAATTCTGTTTTATAACGTGGATCCTGCTCAAACTTCTTCGGGTAGCGATTCGACCACATACCGGTTCCGCCATCAAGATTTGTCCGATTAAGAACAGCTTTTGCTGCTTAAAACCGTTTTTCGAACTCCTTTGTAAAGTTTGCTGCTGTCAAAATTACGCATGTAGATGTTCGCGTCTTTTGCCAGCGGCACTTACTCATTTAAGATGCAAGGTGATGGCGCTGCTCATTGCGCCATAAATGGTGCACCTCGTGCTTGATGATCACTACCATGTCAATTATGTATACCTGGCGTACACGCGCCCATACCAAAGCTAGTTAAATCGAGCCCATGAATTTGCATGCGATGCACCCCAAACCACCTACTTACTTTTTTATTTGATGGTTACGGTATGGCCAAGTCCGGCCTCGTCTAGTGAGCTCAATCGTCACACCATGCTGTTGCATATCCAGCGAGCACCCAAAGCTGTCGACCTTGGTCACGTGCACTTTCATCAGCCCCACAAATCTCGTAAAGGCTGGTACAGCATTCAGCTTCCGTAGCTATGCGAGCTTTCCGTGGGTGAGATGTGGAACGAGAGCCGCCTCTGATGCAGCGTCGTCATCCGTTTGGCTCTTCACCTGATAGATGGGTGCTTGCGCGCGATAACGAGTTAAAGAGAATGCGAAATACATACAAGAAGCTATAGCTGAATTCTACACGCACGTTACGCGTAAATTGTAAAGATGCACGGTCCAGAAAAGGCACGCGCCTGATCTGAAAAGTCCTAACGTTTTTTTAAACTTCATAGCGAAAGTTAATATGAATCGCTTCAAAACGACATTGTGACTCGACGCATCCTTAGAGGTTTACGGGGATCTGGCTTCCGACTGCCTTCATGTATACTGATTTTTTTCTTCATTGATGTCCGGCAAATAGTGTTTCTGGCAATAAGTATCTAAACTAATTCTATTGATAGCTTTGGTGCCACAACCAGTCAGCCCGTTTAAAATCGCCCCTCCCATTCCAATACTTACAGGCAAACAGTAAAGCGACACAATTTGGCTGAAGTCATTGGCATGACCTAGGTCTGGGTAAGTCAATATTTCAGATTCCGATAGTGTGGCTGGCAGAGAGTCTTTTGCGCATAAAATAGCTCAGTAATTAAATCGTATTTTTATTGCAGTGGCGTTTGGTTGTTGTGATATGCTATTAAGAGTATACGTTTCTTCAATTTATCCCTCGGTGAACGTCACCAGGCTGTTGTACGTCGCTAGTATTTAAGACAGCCCCTGGGGTGACCACAATGCATGCCGTTCAGATTAATTATGCAGTATGGGAATGTCACTTACTCGTACAAGCACTAAATTACATAAAAAGACTTTTATAAAATCATCCCATTATGCGGCTCTGCAGCACAAACTTTCAAGCAATCGCGAGTGCGACAAAATCGTGGCCGATTTCAGCTAAGATTAAGCATGCACAATTCACCATTTCTTGTTAGCCGCGCTGACGCAAAACGTTAATGGAAAGTAGGAATTTTGCTCTCATTCACAAAACTCGTCTTGTACTTTGCGCAGAAAAAGCGTCTGTGACGTCACACTTATCTCTTTATTCGAGTCGTCGGCGTGTTACCGCAATATTTCGTTTTATTGGCCAGGTCAGTCACATCACGCCTTAATACTCAGGCGTCACCTCTTGTCAGCACGTCGAGATATTATTTCAACAACGATAAGCTGTTTGCAGGAATCACAAATTATGTTCTTGATAATAGATATACCCATGAGATATAATGAGCTCAGCTTCTCTTCCGGTGCTAAACCTAAAAGGGCACACCCGTCAAAAGACATGAGAATATCGAGATTGTATAATTTTATAAACTTTCAACTTTATGTAAATCAAGAAGTGACCGAGGCGGCTTGGTTGTATGAGCGTTTGTCGGTCATCATCAAATTTATATTTTTTTTTAGCAATTATTCGCACCATCACGAATATCTCAATCGTTAGCAAGTACTTGAAGATGAAAGCCGATTAAAATTGAGTATAAGGAATATCATCACGCAGTAGCAGTTACTCTACATCAAACGCAATCTGTTTTGATCCTATGTATTCCATCACAGAAAAAATGAAATTTTCAAACCCCGGGGCCATCGTCGAAACATAATCATCGGTTCACTAGGTAAACTGACCTATGAACTCGGTGATCACCATCTTGCAATCCCTTGTATACACCTCTGAAAGAAACTTTTCGAGCGCTACGAGAGCTTCAAGTGTGCATTTTCAAGAAGTACCCAGTTACTCTAATAAAACTACTCGTTGGGCTTCATAAATTTACATGGGTAGCACGCCATTTGGTGCTGCTGGCTTAGCGTTACCGTCGAGCCACGACAAGGTGGACCATCAGTATATTAATATCACCATTTGGTTTTCCTAACCACAATACACAGCTAATCTTCAACGTTAGAGACCGCATAATAACACCCTTGCCTTTTGAGCTTTGCTAAAAGATCCTAACATATTATGGCAAACTATCTCGAATTCCTCAAGTCTTGTTGCAGCTTCATGCCCACACCAGATACAATTCAAATAGGATCGTTCCTCATCGAATGTTCACTTGGAGACAAGTGCGCGTCACCTAATGCTTTCGGATCTTGACTACTAACCGGTCAATAGGTGGTTCACAGAGCTCCGCCAAACCATTGTAGGATAAAGTCGTGTCTTGAGCTCAGATTGAGTGTCAAATGGTACCACACACCGCTGAATTCAACTCTTAAGAAGGTTTTTTGACACTCAGACGAGTGTTCCCGTTGCATAACACACAAATACGGTATCTGCGCTCAATGCTGCCATACATTCTCTACTGTTTCCAGCAGTAATAAATCTGCATGACGATTGCAAATTTTTTGTAGGTGCTCAAAGGATTCACGAAGCCCCAGATCGTGTTTTCAATGATTGACATACTTGGGCTGTGCCCTTCTCCTCTATCAGAGCTTTTGCTCACGCAATTGCTGGGTACCCAACACGAGGTCAAGATGGTTCAATAAATTATAAAAAGTTGTTCCTCGCCAGCTTGAGTTGGATTCTCCCGCGATGTGATCGTCGGATAACTCTTTTTGGAATCTTGACCCTTCATACCCTCAACCGAAAGCGAGCGGCACTTGCAAGAGGTATTATAACACCATGGAGGCGCTGCAAATTCTCAAAGAGTGGGAGCAAAAAGCATAACCGCACACTATTCGTACACCCTTCTTAGGATGTTAAGATAATGTTATGAGCTGTCGTGCTTGCAGCAGCTATAAAGATGTTATCAGGCTGGTCCACATATACTTCGGTGTGGTTAAGCATAGCAAAATTTGCTGTATCGACAGTAGCAAGCTAAGGCTCATGTTCTGCGCTAATTTGGTATAAGTAAACAGTCAAGGGAGTCTACCTTTGCTTCTAATAAAGTATTGATGGGTTATTGGCAGAATTTACGCCCTTAGGATTTCATGTTATATCACTTTGCATGAAACGCCATACTGAGCTTATGTAACGGGGTTACACGTACCCTGGTAACAGAGGTGTGTGTCACACGAGATGGGCAT
>NW_020189293.1:600860-600927 GCF_900000015.1 Plasmopara halstedii
AAAAAAGGTTTCAGGAATGTTCTCGGTGGTAAATTACGAAAAGGAAAAAAACTGCCACTACTGAGCT
>NW_020189293.1:604867-604973 GCF_900000015.1 Plasmopara halstedii
AACCAGCTTAACAGGCTTTTGTCTATCTTGGATCGAGATTGGATCTGGACATCGCCAGCCAAGAATCTAATCGCCCACTCACTAGCTTTAAGAATGCGCCGATTCG
>NW_020189293.1:605052-605733 GCF_900000015.1 Plasmopara halstedii
CTCTATTTAATTTTCAAGTAAAGCATTAGAATTCTGATAGTGCAGAATGCTGTCTTGTCCTGGTCTTGTAATCAAGATACGACCTCATCGTCGATATGGCGTGACTGGAATGTCACAATTCATTTGTCGACTGGAAGTCGAAAAGTCAGACGCCACACCCTCCTTTGTTGGCGGTGAGTTGGTGAGTCGAAAATCTGTCTCTGCCGAAAGTAAATTGCCTTTGGCGCAAGCACGAAGCTGTAATATTTTTTTCAGACCTTGGAACTGTCTAAAATTGGTTGTGATGGTAAGGGGCTAGAAGGCAAAACAGGCGGTGAGCCGCGGTCTTAGGACAAAACTGGGGTAATTGTATGAAGCGTTCTCCACAGTGTACCTGTGTTGAGACGGGAAAGGGGAAGTGTATGTCGGGATGCAGCGGGGCTGCTGTAGCTTTTTGCTTAGAGAAAAGCTTACTTAAGATCACCGACCTTCCTTGTATACTAGAACCAGTACGAGGGTAGCGGAACGCAATCCGCTACCTCGAAGAGTACTCAAAACCTTAACCCATGGCAAATGTACTCTTTCGTTCGAGATTGAAACTATGTATTTCCCAATTATTGAAAGATCTAATTAATATGCATAACTACTGGCAGTCCTGACGCGTAGTGGCTTCATGTTACGGTGCAGCCATACCATTGTGTG
>NW_020189293.1:605842-605965 GCF_900000015.1 Plasmopara halstedii
GAACCAGTACGAGGGTAGCGGGACGCAATCCGCTACCTCGAAGAGTACTCAAAACCTTAACCCACGGCAAATGTACTCTTTCGTTCGAGATTGAAACTATGTATTTTGTTTGCGGCAGAGCCG
>NW_020189293.1:605975-606241 GCF_900000015.1 Plasmopara halstedii
ATCGTCCGGGAGACTTCCCAGGAGGATGACGAGTTGTTCGTCATACAAGATTTCTTCACTGATGGCCTGCATCGACATGCATAGCTTATCGAACTTGAGGAAATGGTCCATGACATTTCTGCCCTTCGACATCCTGAAGTCGTGTAGCTTTTTGCGCATTTGTACCCGATTACGGATACTGCGTCTCAAGTAGAAGCTTCTGAGTATGTCCCAGGCTTGGGCAGTCGTCTGCGCATTGCGTATCATCGACTGTAGGTTGACGCTGA
>NW_020189293.1:606251-606838 GCF_900000015.1 Plasmopara halstedii
TGCTGATGTTTGCTGATTCTGCTGGAATACATTCCAGGATGAACAGCTTACCCTTTTGAGGTACCTTGGTTATAATTTCTTCGCCGTTCTTGATCGTGCAGCACTTGGTGTTGAACGTGACGTTGCGCCCTTTCTCCGATAAACTGAAATCGAGAGAAGCTTCTGATCCAGCTTGGGACGTAAAAAAACGTTTTCGGTACGAATCGGCTTGAAATTCTCCAACGTTACGCGAATTGTGCCGACCCCTGCTGCCAAGATTTTCCCACCGTTCGCAATTAAAATTGCAATTGGCGTGCTTAGTGGTCGAACTTCGCTGAAGTCGACTTGAAACGGACACATGTGGCTGCTTGCTCCACTGTCCAACGCCCAACCATCCGAGTAGTGTTCTGAAACGGTGAACGCTTGTTCTTTATTTGACCGTTTTCTACTCGGGTTGTACCAGCAATCTTGAGCGCTGTGGTTGGTCTTTATGCAGTATTGGCACATCGGCTTTGGTTTGCCCCATCGGCCTTTATGACGGGGACCCTTCTTCTTGAACTCATGCTCGCGCGTGGCCTTCAGAGCGATTTCATTACTCTCCTTGCGGA
>NW_020189293.1:607034-607834 GCF_900000015.1 Plasmopara halstedii
GTGAATGCGGGCGATGGGAAGTGTTAAGCGTTGCTTCGGGCTCTAGGGAACTCGGACACGAAATTATTATCAAGACTGCGTGCACGATTGCACCGATATTTGCTGAATAATATTATAGCACCGATTTAACGGATATACCACGAGTTGTGGTTCCTCATGATAAGGATTTGAAATACCGCATCCTCTATGAACTCACAACACGCCTCCCAGTGGTCATCTCGGTCGTGTAAAACGTACAACTCTGTGAGTCACCACTATTGGTGGCCGAAGCTGTACAAATGGACGAGCACCTATGTGCGCACGTGTGAGACGTGTCAACAGGTGAAACCCTCTCTAAGTGCGGCTGCGCCGCTGGCCAGCTTACCGGTACTCACTGGGTGCTGCCAGTCCATGAGTTTGGACTTTGTGTTTTGCCTGCTGAGAGATTCGGCGGGCAACACGGGTGTTGTGGTATTCGTCAAACGTTTGATCAAGACGGCTCATTTGGCGGCGGAACCAGACACCATCGACGGAGTCGGTACCGCAACGCTATTTGTAGATCATGTTTTTCGACAACACGGACTCCCAGAGTCGATTGTCTCTGATAGAGACACCCGTTTCACGGAAAAAAGTTTGGTCGACTATCTTCAAGGTGCTAGACACCAAGCTGGATATGTCGACAGCGGATCATCCGCAGCGGATCATCCGCAGACCGATAGTCAAACCAAAAGGTTGAATTGCGTCATCGAAGACGTTCTTCGCAGCTGAGACGCCGAGGCGCTGGAGCGCCATGTTGCCACTCGTAGAGTTTGCGCTGAACA
>NW_020189293.1:607844-608014 GCF_900000015.1 Plasmopara halstedii
TCAAATATGTTAATGTATTGGCAGAATAGTATGCTATTTTAATGTGCGCTTCTCCTATAGCTCAATTGGTAGGGCGTGCGGCTGTTAACCTCAAGGTCGCTGGTTCAAACCAATCTGGGAGAGCACTGAAAGCGTCACGCATGAGATCTGGTATTTGTCGTCGTATCGTT
>NW_020189293.1:608024-609013 GCF_900000015.1 Plasmopara halstedii
TTGAAAGCCAGGACCTGCAGAAACAATATGCATATGAAAAAAGAAGAGGCAATATGGAAAGCTTTAAGGCCGGGGCCTGGTGTTATTAAACTAAAAAGCCTGTCTAGACATGCAGCCTCTGTTATCATCAGGACGAAGCTTCGTCCACGGTTTATCGTATAGTTTAAGGTTGTGGCCAAACCGGGCCTGGCGTACACGCTGAACCTTCCGAAACGGATGCACACACCACCCGGTGTTTTACGTGGGCTTGCTCAAGCCGTACCGGGATCCGGCGCAAGTGACGCGGAAGGGTTGGCGCCGGAGCGGATCCCACGGGCCCGCGGCCACTCAGAAGTTGAGTCAGCAACTGGTTCTGAGCACGGTGTGCAACAACCTCCACTTCTGATTGCGCCAAGCACTCCACCATCGCACGCAGCGACGCATTCGCCTGCTCCACGGCTAGGAGTCGCTCCGACAGAGCGCGCTAGCCCTGAAGGCGAGGCAGCCGGCGCACGACGTGCTTTTAATCGTCAAGAGCGTCGGCACGGCGATATGCTACTTCAGCATGACGCTCATCGGAGCTCCGATCACGACGGACCTCATCCTCAAGGGCTCGAAGAGCATCACAAGTTACAGGCGGCGGTCGACCCGTTCATCACCGCCCACCACGACTTTTCTCGATGAGAACGATGACGTCCACTATCACGTGGAACGTCTAGTAAGACGACGTCGATACCAGGGTCAGACCCAATATCTGGTGGAGTGGCGTGGATATCCTGACTCCGAAAACCCTTGGAAGTTTGGAGCGCCACTTCGGCAAGATTGCCCAGACGCCGAGGACGCTTTTGATCAGAGCGATCAGGAAGCTTCGCGCTTCCCGGCAATAGCCAGGGAAGTACAAGGGCTATGAGATGAGCTCAAGCAGTGGCCTTGAGCTCTTGTGGTGGTGGACACAGAGCTCGCGGGAGCGTTAGGGGTTAACCCATACGTCGCAGGGCGACAATCCGAAG
>NW_020189293.1:609023-610511 GCF_900000015.1 Plasmopara halstedii
TTTAAAGGCCTTTGCAAGTTTGGTGGTGTCTACGTTAGTAAATAGATCGACTTCGTCGCGATCATTCACTAAATTGATAAAATCTTAAAAAGTTGATCTCCAATTAAACGTTTTTGGTCATCGCGGGCTTGACTCTCGCACTATCAATTCGAAATACGCTGATTGATGAGCCATCAATCCACTTGTAATCCAGATTTATCCATCTGAGACGTTGTGCCTATGATCTTGAGAATAGGAATGATTTTCTTTTTCAAACCAGTCGACTCAAGAGTGGGGTTATATGCAAAGGAGGATTCATTCGAAGCGAAAATCATGCCAATCTCGTTGAACGCAGCACATTACGTCGGCATTTTTTCTTATCGCCGAGTTCAGTTCGTCTGGAAACACTATGAGATGAAGTCAATAAAGAACCTACTCGTTTGGTACAATAACCTCGATGTAGTCCCATTCAGACAGGCTATCCAGGTGCAACACGAACATTCCAAACGCTTTGACCTCGATGATGGTGTATCCCTCCAGGGCTTTCGGAGAAAGTCAAGTATCAGACTTGTTTACGAGCCTCCAGCACCGTACGAAAAATGCTTCGAAAGCTTTCAGCTCTCCAGCTAAAAGAATGACTGGATTCAAGACCCAGGATGCTGAAGCAAAACGCGAGTTCAGTATGAGTCTTAAGCGTCTCAACAAGCTTCTACTTCAGCAAAAATACCTGTGTGAACTGTGCTACAAGCAACTAACCGTTGATACAGCATCCACCAATCGAATCAACAACAAGCTTGGCCATATCGATAGCAATATCTTGATGAGTTGTGTTGAGTGCAATGTTGCTCGTAAGGATATGTCTCTGAAGGGGTTTCGATACAAAAAACCGCTAAATCTCAACTCAGACAGGCTAGTATATAGCATCGACAAGGTGAAAAAGATATCTATGCTAAGATGAAGCATACCGTTGCAGTGAGACCATCTATCATCTTAAACAGGTATGCAGCGGGGCTGCCGTAGCTTTGCGCTTGAGGAAGCGTCTTAAGGTCACCGTGTCAAGTTCTGGGTCTACCTGCTCGGCTCCAAGCCGTTTGTGATCTATTCAGATCATGCGTCACTAAGCACTGCGATTCAGTCGCCCCACCTCTCGCAAAGGATGGCTAGATGGCTATCCTTCTTTGCGGAATATAACTTCGAGGTGAAGTATAAGCCGCGAAAGCAGAATGCTTTGGGTGATGCATTGTCACGCAGACCAGATCTTGAGCTTGCTCATGTTAAACCTGTAACGTCGTCTGTGACGATTTGATCCGCACCGTGTATGCGGGTGATGGGATTTGTGTAGCGCTGCTACGGGCTCTCGGGAGCAAGGGGTTTGTAGACTCGGACAAGAAATTGTCACCAAGACTGCGTGCACGATTGCACCGATACTCGTTGAATAACGACTTGTTATATTATAGCACCGATTCAGCGGATACACCACGAATTGTGGTTCCTCATGATAAGAATTTG
>NW_020189293.1:610521-610750 GCF_900000015.1 Plasmopara halstedii
GAAGTCAAAGGCGTGCCTTGAGTTTAGCGAACTGAAATCGGAGGTGTCACTCTCTCCACACGCACGTCCACTTCCTTGTGGCTCAACTGTAAGGCACACAGTGAGGAGAGTTATCGGTGCCGCTGCAGCCATCGCTCAAAAAGCGCTTCGTCACTGTAGCGCTTTCGCCATGGGCGAGCACTACAGGTATTGTCCGCATTGCGGGTACACGAGAGCCACCTCGTTGTGC
>NW_020189293.1:610829-611603 GCF_900000015.1 Plasmopara halstedii
AGTCACTATGCACGGCACCGACTTTTTGTGTCAAAGAGGCTAGCGACAAGTGGCAAATTGACCTTCATTATAATAAGCTAAATTCAGCCACGATTACGGCGCAAACGTCAATTTGTAGAAAGGATGTACTGCTGAACAACAAGGTCGGTTGCATTTGTTCAGTGAATTTCGACAAGTTATTATCGACTGCTTGTATTAAACGGCGTCATCCTTCTCACTGCATGACTACTCCGAGAGGGATGCTTTTGAGTGATAATTATACTACTGAGACTGTAAATATGCTTGCAACGTTCAATTATCTGATAACACAGCTGTTGAGACCTCATTGTGGCTATGCAGAAACGTTTTTGAAGATGTATTTGTCCAATGTCGTGCAGAGCACGGGAAGTTTAATGTGAAAAAGCACATTGAGCTCTGCGGGCGGTGCGCAAGTGTATGCACCGCAAGATACTATTTGCCAGCTTAAACAGTCTGTCTTTGATGCCAACAAACATCATCTTTCTGGACAGGACTTGTGAGTATGTCCAGCAAAAATATAGACCGTGTTGGATTGACCAGTGCCACTAACCAAAAGAACTTGTGGAAGTGGCTTGTCCTGACCAACAACTTGAACAAGTACAATGCAAACTTAGTTGATGTTGCACGACCCCTCCCAATTTTGCTAAAGTTGGTTAAATAATGTTGAGATGCGGCGGAAGAGGCAAATGTTATGGCTATAGAAGATAGCCTTATGCGCGACTCGATCCTGTGTCTTCCGGAAATTAATCGAGCATT
>NW_020189293.1:611613-611700 GCF_900000015.1 Plasmopara halstedii
GTATGATAGAGAGAGACCCCCGTTTTACGGGAAAAATTTGGTCGACTATCTTCAAGGTGCTAGGCACCAAGTTGGATATGTCGACAG
>NW_020189293.1:611710-615180 GCF_900000015.1 Plasmopara halstedii
TCAAAAAGAATACGGTACGTGGCTGGGTAGCCAGTAATCATGCATGTATTTAGATTTTACTAAATATATTTAGTATATTTAGTAAAATCTAAACATTTAAAATTAGGCGGCTTTGCCGCTGATAAAAATAAATAAAAATCAGTTTTGAATTTATACCGAAAAGTTTATTAGCCTTAGGTAAGGCAATAATTACTCTTGGAGTAAGCGGATTGCGATCCGCTAAATCGTACTTGTTCTAAATATAGACTGAAAGGTCGGTGACCTCAAAGCGCAAAGCTACAGCAGCACCGCTGCAGCTCTCATTAGGGCTTCATATAAGTTTCGCATCGCGGGAATGTGCCTTGGGAGCATCCTCACATGAGTAACGTGAAGGAAAGTATACTGCTAAGTGCACCAAATGCCGCATGAACGTTTCATAAAGCCTGGCAATCTTGCGTGATAATATTCTGTTGCTAGGAGTTGCGACAGGCTTATTAATGGCCTTTTTGACAGCAAACGACATTAGCTAGCAGGCTGCAGTGATGCTTATAGAGAAGAAGCCACTCATATCGTATGCGCACGTCACGAATTAAATTCTATAACTTGATCATCACTGGTCTATAATATATGTCTTACGAATATGTTTTCTCTCGACATCAGCAAGCATGTTGCGCTTGTGGACTAGTGCCACAGATTCCATCTTTGTCAATGCAGCTGCTAAATTGATTCGATACTGATAACATTCGATTTCTTAAAGTGACAGGATTATCATATTTGTACACCAAATCGTTAGTAAATCCTTATTCTCAGGATAATTTAGAACAATTTGTCGAACATTATGGTTCTTTAAAGATTAGCTTAAAGTCCTCGACGAGGTAATTCGTCGCCCGTGGTGGGCGCTCGGTTCCGAGGCTTTGGATGTGCATCCCTTGAAGCCGCGGACGTGTTGTCAGAAGTTGCATCGCGTGAAGGAGACGAAGAAGGGCTGTGACCGCGGGCTCTCTCGGAACCAGCGAGGCTGGTTGTCTTTCGTGTCCTAACACAGCCCTCATTGAGCAGAGAATGCTAATTTCTAAGCGAACAAATCTAAGGTCGTTATAGAACTACCTAGGACTTGAGCCTATTGTTGAACACCGACGATATGACCCCAAGTATGCCGCAGCTCAATAAGCAGGAGCCCTGGAAATTGACGTGGCGAGGCAAGAAATTCTGATTCTGGCTGTTTTAACGCTATAATGGAGCCTGGTAAATCATCCAATTTCTAAAGGATTATAAACATATAGTTCATTTATTGTGGAGAATCCAGCATTCTATTGTTAGCTTCAAATTAAAGCAACAGCGCAGAAGTCTCTAGGGATGTAGAGGTGTCTTAGACACGCGAGCCTTGTACGAGGCGACAGTTAAATGTGAATTGTGGGTGCTCACAATTGTGATGGGGGAGAGTGTGACGAGGTTACACGTACCCTGGTATGAAAGGGTGGGTCACACAAGATGGTCTGACCACACAATGGTGTCTCCTAGATTAATGCGCATCCAGCAAGATCGCCATGACGTACAAACTCCAGATGTGATTGACATTTGAGTTAATTGCCCGCAAGCGGGTAGCAAATCTTGTTTGAAGCAAATACTAATAAAGATGCCGGGATGATGTCCATCGAGTTAACAAAAAATGCGGCAGTTTTGTCGCTGAAATAGTAACCCACGGAGACTGCTACTGCTAAGGGACGCGATATAAACTTTAATGTGAGTGACAATCTCACAGCTATTTGTTGGCCACCACAACTATGCAGATCAAATGTGGTGAGAGGTGTGTGCTATAGTGGACGATTTACGGGTCCAGCTTGCGGCCAACAAAATCGCGAAAGTCATTTTTACGAATTTGGAGACCACTTTTATGTACTATATTACGTCCTACATTATGACATTGCATAAGATTAAAAACAAAGCTGTTTAATCGCGAGAGTCGGTTGGGGTGCGGAAGGGGTCATCAATCACAACCTAGCCGAGTACGAATGTTTTAAACAAACTTCCTGTTGCTGAGCAGCATCTTAAGATTCTACATGCTACATCTACAGGGGCATCATACATTTAAGCCTCGCGCTCCCAACCGCTATCGATTAAGAGGCTCACAGAGTCAAGCCCTAATGTTGAGCTGGTAGAAGAAGTCTTATCGAGAAAATAGTAGGCGTAGAGGCTTTCTAAAAATGACCAGCTTTACTGTGTCTCGTGGCAAATGAGGTTAAATTTATAAATATTTCGGCCGTAAATACGTGACATTCTCTCAAAAAGTATGATTCGAAACCCACATGAATGATTGTTGAAAGCAACTCATCGATCTGTGAGAAGTCACTGAGAACCGTGATACACGTATTTTGTGCAGAGCATCTATATAAAACCTGTCAGAGCCATGTCAAGAACCAATGCTATAATCACAGCTTCGAGTTGGGTTACAATAATCTTTTATGGGGTATGACGTGATAATACGACCAAACTTTGCGGTCTTCAAGGGCTATCTTCGCTGAGAAGGATCAGAACGGCCCCGTGCCGCAAACTACAGGCAAAATCAGATGGAGACAGGCGACTGTGAGTCCCAGAAAATAGCGTCTGCCCTCTGTGGTATAAGTGACGACGCACTAGTGTTACGGTGTGATACTAGAACAGAGTTAGCAACACCGAGTGAAGTTACCACTGTGCAAAAGACCGGAGCCCCACCATTAAATACACCCGTAAAAGACTAACTAAGTCATTTCCCTGATAGATACTCTAGCAGATCCCGAATGCATGTACAGACTCAAATGATCAGCTTACCCAGATGATATCAAATATATCATTCGTCTGAGTAGAGTTTGTGATTGCGGACACCGGAAAAAGCCAGGAGCGAGTCAGCTGTCCTCTTATGGATACCTTATATCTGTGTTGGAGATGCCACGACTTGAAAAGGATCCGCCACAATTTGTACTTTGCGATCGGGACGTTTGTCATAAGCTTAACCTAGCTACTGGAGCCAAACAGTGCAAGACACGCGATTGCGATTATCAGGGGAAAGTGCGATGTCTCAGACATTTTCTTTTGTACAAAGCCCGAGACGGATTTGTCGAGAGAGTGTGTGCAAGTGTCACCGCTTGGCACCAACTTTCTGTTCAGAAAATACTGACGCCATGTGGCGAATTGAGCATGTTCTCGAGTGCAGCCATGATGACGGCGCAAACATCATTTCTTGAAACCGATGTGTTGCAGCATGATAGGGCGAACCCTGTATTGCGCTCTCAACTACTTGCTGTCACATGCTTGGGCAAATTAGCCACGATACCAGTCCCAGTAAGTGCTGGCTTTTACTTACTGTGCATCTATTTTTCGATCGCCGTCATGCCGCTTCCGGTGATCGGCTGTCGGAGACCGTACGGTGCACGCTCGTCCGGTGGAAGGTCATGCTACGTAATATCCCAGCGCGTCTTGTACCACCCGATCCAAGTCGCTCGCCACCACGTCGA
>NW_020189293.1:615190-623832 GCF_900000015.1 Plasmopara halstedii
AACGCCACACCACTCAGTGGTCATCTCGGTCGTGAGAAAACGTACAACTTTGTGAGTCTTCCCAGCTGTCGAGCACTCGCTCAAAAAGTTCACATCGTCTTCATACAATACTAACATATTCACATCGATGCTTGCTATCCCACTGTCCAGGACCCACAAGACTTGATAAGTGCTATTTGCACGTGAAGAACTAAAAGTATCATATTCTAACCCCCGTAATTTTAAATTCTACTCCTTGGAGTACTAAGCAGAGTCTGTTTTTCTGTATACATCGATAGGTGCCAAATCGATCTACTTATTGAGTCAGGAATTATTTTGAGTAATATAAAAAAGGCTCCTCTAAAGCGCTTGGTGGAAATAGAATCGACACAAAATTTTTGCCAAGATCAGTTAAAGAATTGCACATTATCAAAAACTGCTGTCGTTCCGACTTCGAATGAGTCACCATAAGTCACCCACTCATTAGCGTTTTTTAAGTTGTTGCCTAAGTCGTTGTGGAACTCTCAAAATTTCTCAGTACACATTTCTCTCGTAATAAAACTATCATTTGCATGCTTGATATTGTAGTTACTATCACTAAATAGGAGAGTTTATATCTTTAAATCATTTTTGTGAAAATTTTAGCACTGTTGATCTCCTGTCACATAAATCAGGTGATTATGGTAAGAAGCAGGATTGGAGGTATCATATGTTGACGTGCGTACTCAGCTTAGAACATAAAGAGAGCTGATGGGTTGGCTCGCTCATCCACAAATGCTTTCAGCTGGCAGAACTGGTTTAATGCTGTAGCCTACATGTCATTATCGAGAATGGGAACTTGAAGCTTTCTCCGTTTAGAAATTGCGACGTGTCAATAAATTAGATTGTGACGGCAGCTGCGGTGACTACATGGACAACTCAATTTTAAAGCAAGGTGAGAATACGCAATCACAACAAATTCGGGGAATGATGCAGACACCGACTTGGATTGATTTCGCAGCACTGCTTTTGAATGGATGCATGCTCTTGTTTGGCTGGCTATACTTGCGTGTTGAGTGGTGATTTTGGCAATCACAGCATGAAGTTGACGTATCATTAGACAGTGACGATTTAAAGCTCAATGTGTAGCTACTCGCCTTCAAGACCAAAAACTAAAATATTTAAATATTCAAGCTCAGTAATAGTAACAGAATGAATGCGGTGGTGACAATCGTCGAGTGAATGTTGTAAGACAAATTGAAATATGTTCGTTCATCCAAGAGCCCTACACTGTGTATGTGCAATATATTGTATATATTTAACTATACAGTACAATTTCGTATTACGTCAAATTTTTGCTTCTAGAATAATGTGTGCTCGGTCGGTCGGGATTCGGTCCGGAGAACCTTCCAGAAGTCCGATTGATTTGAAATTTGTAAGGCAAACCAAAACTTCCGCAATCTTGAAACGTGTGTTCCACACAACCCCCGATTCCTCTCCCCCACTTCCTCAGCCAGCCAGTTTAAAACCCGCACAGCTTGACCAGTATAGCAGGGAGAAAGAAATCTGCAAGCCTGCCAGATTAACATACACACATAGACTTATAACATGTTCGGCGGTGGATTTGAAAGCTTTTTTGGCGGCGGTTTCGAGGGAGGACCTAGTGGGCAATCCAAGCCTGTTGATAACAACAAATTTTACGAGGCTCTTGGTGTTAGCAAAACAGCATCAGCTGCCGAGATCAAAAAAGCATACCGCAAGTTAGCGCTAAAGAATCATCCAGACAAAGGTGGCGATCCAGAGCTCTTTAAAACGATAACGGTCGCTTATGAGGTGCTCAGTGACCCAGAGAAACGTGAGCTGTACGATCAGTATGGAGAAGAGGGGCTACAAAATGGAGCTGGGGGTGCCGATGCAAGCGATCTATTTAGTCAATTCTTTCGTGGCCAGGGTGGGCGTAAATCTCGTGGTCCACAGAAGGGCGAAGATCTTACACACCCACTTAAAGTATCACTCGAAGATCTGTACAATGGTAAAACTGTGAAGCTGGCTGTGAACCGCGATGTGCTTTGTAGTCGTTGTGAAGGTCGCGGTGGTGCAGAAGGATCTGAAAAGACATGTGACACCTGTCAAGGTCGCGGCATGCGAGTACAATTGCGTCACATCGCTCCTGGTATGGTTCAACAGATGCAAAGTGTTTGCCCAGACTGTCGCGGACAGGGCAAGAGCATTCGTGAGAGCGATCGCTGCAAGGGATGTAAGGGCAAAAAGGTCACAAAGGAGCGGAAGGTGCTTGAAGTGCACATTGAAAAGGGAATGCGAAACGGACAGCGCATTACATTTGCAGGTGAGGCAGACCAGGCTCCTGGTACAGTGCCTGGAGATATCATTTTTGTGGTGCAAGAAAAGGAGCATCCTACGTTCCAGCGAAAGGGTGGCAACCTTATCATGGAGAAAAAAATTAGCTTGGTGGAAGCTCTATGTGGATTTGAAATGATTGTGGAGCATTTGGACGGTCGTCATTTACACATTAAGACGCGGCCTGGCGAGATTATCAAGCCTAATCAGTTCAAGGCTGTGCATGGTGAAGGAATGCCCACACATGGTAATCCGTTTGTGAAAGGTCAACTGGTCATTTTGTTCAAGGTGATGTTCCCAGAGAGTGGTAGTTTGTCGGAGAAGCAACTCAGTATACTTAAGAGTACGTTGCCCGCGCCTACACCCTTGGCAACCATGGTCGAATCGGAGGAGTGTTTCTTGTCAGAGTTCGACGCTGAGGCTGCTAAAGCTGAACAGCAGCAGCGTGAAGCTTACGACTCGGATGAGGAACGTGGCGGTCAACGCGTGCAGTGTCAGCAGCAGTAGGTGTTTTACTTTGGTGCAGGTGAGGTTAGACTCGGCGTGCAACGGATTTATCTAGTGGATCCTTCTTAGCATTGCACTTACATTAAGAAGAAAAACGAGAAATAAGCCAAAAAACAAAGTTTTACTTCATTATTACACCTGGTCTGCCTAGCTCCTTAACTCATATAAACAATTGTTAGTGGCCTTATCCATGATGTTTTGACAACAAACAGAACAGAGATGGAACCCCCAAGTGCACTCATTGTATTAGTCCATTGTGAGCAGATCGGTTGTACTCGAGACGATAAAAGACGTTACATCTACAGAATTTCTTAATTCATCTCACTTTAAAGTCCTTGAGATCCATCACGGTAGATAAGACAAGCCACGACTTGGAAACGCGTACGGAGCCTCACAATCAAGTAGCTTACTCGTCAACAGTGTCGTTCTGAAGGCCCTTAAATGAAGCAACCTGTACATGCTGCACAAGCGTATATAGCTTCTCCTTCGCATCCTCATCATCGTTACGCTTGCGTGAGAGACGCACGCGTACACGGTAGGGCACATTACGCACACCCTTGGACCAGATGAACTTGTTGAGCTTCGAATCAATACGCACGTCCTGGGTCTTCATGGCTACCTGAGCAAATTTTTTGATAGCACGTACAGCACGGGCCGCTTTCTTCTTGAATACGCTATATAGTCAAATTTGGAATCGCATTGAAGACAACAGCACAACAGAGGAAAAGTCAAGGAAGTCTTCAAGGTGGGAGCTACGGCGAACCGAGTGCGAAATATGCAACATAAAAAATAAATGAATGTATAAAAGGATACCATCCGTGAAGACGCTTGTGCAAATTAATGGTGTAGTCACGGGCGACCACGTCCGGAGAGCGCTTGGTGTTGCGAGGCTTGATTTCCTTGACCATGTTGGGTGTTCCTGAAGGGCTATCTATTCCCAAATGTTTTACCTTGGCGGTTGGCGGCTAAGGGAGAAGGCTAGCCATCCGATGCTGAGGGGTTACCGGTATTTTCTGAATCACTTCTGAGTATTGAATCTAAAATATGGGTCATGCTCCTTAATTATGAGTATCAGACTTTTGTATAGATTATAGTCTATAGCAGGAAGCCAATGTGATGGCGATTAAATAGAGAGGGACCAATCCAACAGAGCAGAAAAAAGGCTTGAGCGGTTGTTAATTTAGCCCCTAAAGGTTTGCAATTTGAAGCACCGGAGCGTTCTCCCCAGAATGCTTTATCGCTCCAGCTTTTCCTAAATGTTCGCTCAATCTTGACAATATCACAATCACCATACAGTAATTTTCTAATAATCCCTCGCCCACAAAGGGCGTAGCAACTCAACCATCGCCCATTTTACAATGGATAGCCACACCTTCCGTTGCATATTTGAGCACCAACTAGGTTCTAAAACAATATTGAGTTCGATCGGAAATTTAAGCCGGCCGGTGTGAGCCACTCAATGTGCACCGAACAGATTTTTTCTTGAAAAAACTGTTTTCATCCTGAGCTCGAGCTCAGTGATTCGTTGAATGTGGCATCAACTGAGAGATTCAACCTCTCGACAAAGGTCAGATCTAGCAGTGGCTCAAAACTTACTCCGCAAGATCTAGTTAACTACTAGTGAAAAATTGACAACTCTACTAAAAAAGCAAAAGTAGTCTAACAGCGAGAATTTTAAGTGATTTCTTGCTCGTTTCAGAATGATATGACTCTGGAAGAGGCTGTCAATCTTTAAGAAAACAACAATTGCTCTCAATAAGTCGCTAAGCCGTCTCACGACCTCTTTAATTATTGACAGCTTGTACGCCTTAACTGTTTGGCGCTTTCGAAGACTGGCTCACGCATCACAGCTTCACACAAAAGACTATAAGCTCAAAAGGTGCAATTCAAATTGAAAGGTTCATTAATTTAAAGCTTCTTCCCGGTAAACAAGAATCTTAGACGCAGCAGTCTTGTCTTTCATAATATTGCAACTTGGTTACCTTGGCACCATTCACTGAGAAAGCTTTGAAATTTGCTCATATGAAGGTACAGAGGTTTAGCTCAAAGACATTATTTGCATCGAAACAAAGATCCTTGAAGTACCAATCGTTTATTCGACACGGTTCCGATTCAGGTATAGCATGTCAAGAAAGCCGGAAAACATGTACCCTCTTCAATAATAAAACTTTAATTTTTGCTCTGACTTGAGGCGAACAGCCATGGATTGCACTTTCACAAAGGAAATTTTTAATCATTGAATTGACGCACAGACGATGGGTCCGTACGCTCCACCTCCGAGAGCTTCTAGATAAACTCGATTTTCCATTTGATTTCTATTCGTGAGTAACATGTATGTCAAACTCAAACTAGTACTACATAGATTTGTTGATGTTGTGCTCAACGTTGATTATATAAATTGCTTGACGTGAGGCTAACAGCTTATTTGCAATATCCCATCCTTCTTATCAATACCAGTACTTCGGGACTTGTGAACTATGCACACCAATGTGATATGTGTGAACACCATATTGCCTACGCCTCTTGAGCTACACCAATGCTCACAATCATTTAAATATTGCGCAAAGTGAACGCATAACGGGCACCGGGGCTGTCGTCTTAAAGGAAGCTAAGCGAAGGTCACCAACCTAACGTTCTTTACAAAAACCAGTACGAGTGCCGTGGATCGCAATTCGCTGCCTCCGAGAGTACTTAAGACCTTAACCAAGGTAAAGAGACTATTCCTCGACCACTATACAAGATGAGTTTGATCAGCAAAAAGCTCTCCGAGCTCGCTTCTTGGTACCCCAGAAGTCCCAATGGATCGGTACCGTGCTCGACTTCGAGCTAAAAAAAGAAGCGCTCCTGTACCCGGAATATGGGCTATTTCTGTGGTACTCGTCCCTGACAAGACCGCTGCGGATGATGAGCAGCTCTTATAGCGATGGGTGCAGCGGCACCAGAAACTTTCCTCGCTGTCTACCTTACAGCGAAGCCACAAGGAAGTGGACGGGCACGTGCGCGTTGAGCGCCATCTCCGATCTGAGTTTACCAAACTCAAAGCGCAGTGCCTTCTTCCTGCATTTGTCGCCCTGAGACACACTAATTTATCCATCACGCTCTTGTGATCTCTGTGGTTTCTCACACAGGTGAGTCCACGACAACAGCAGCTCAAAGTCATAGCTTGAGCTGCGATGCCACAATTCTTATCAAGACGAGTCGATGACGACTTGGTCGATCGTCTTCCGGTGACTCAGGGTGCTCTTCGAGCGTTGAAGGACAAAGTCCGTCGTTTTCGGCACTCTGTTAAGCATCTTTCCGAGGTCGCCTACCGCTGTGTGGAAGACGTCGAGAGCCTGGAGAACTTTGTGCACCGACTGCCTCACGTTGAGAGGGATCATGCTCTGTCGGAGCGGCTCCTAGCTGTCGAGCAGACAAATACGTCACTTCGTGCGAAGGCGGAGTTCCCTTGCACTGCTGGAACCAGAAATATTTGCACTCCGTGCTCAGATTCGGTTGCTGGTTCAGCTTCTGGGTGTCCGAGCGTCTTTGGGTGCCACCATAGCGCTAACGCTTCCGCGTTCACTTTCGCCGGATCCCGGTACGGCTTAAGCAAGCCCACATGGAATACCGGGCGAATGCGCATCCTTCTCGAAAGCTTGGCCACAAAATTAAATGTCCGATAAACCGAGAACGGAGCTTTGTCTTTAGACAGCAGAGACTGCATGTGTAAAAAGGCTTTTAGCATTTTGCAAACCAGGTCTCTGACCTCGAAGCTTTCCACATTTCTTCTGCTTCTACCATCTGCATATTCTTTCTGCATGTCTTGGCTTTGAGCCATCGCATGGCGAACGTGTCGTAGACACTCAGTTTGGTAGACAGGAAGTCATCGACTTCTTTACGGACAGTGAGGGGTTGACATTAGCTAGGGTTTCGGCTATTCCTCCCCGACCAAGCCCTGAGCCATTGGATGGCGGTGTCAGAGGGAAGCAAGGATTACCAAGCCCGCTCACGTAGAACGGCGTGTAGCCGGTAGATGAATGCACTGCATTAACCAGAGCAAACTCTACGAGTGACAGCATGGCGCTCCAGCGCTTCGGTATCTCAGCGCAGACGCTGCTCAGAACGTCTTCAATGACGCGATTCACGCGCTCAGTCTGATCATCGGTCTGCAGATGGTCCGCTGTTGACATAGTCAACTTGGTGCCCTGCACTCTGAAGATTGTGGACCGAAATTTCTCAGTGAAGCGCGGGTCTCAGTCAGAAACAATTGACTCCAGGAGTCCATGCTGCCAAAAGACACGATCGCCAAACAGCGTCGCTATACCCACTTCGTCGATGGTGTCCGGCACTGCCGCAAAATGAGCCATCTTGCTCAAATGGTCCACAAAGACCTCCACACCCGTGTTGCCCGCCAAATCCTTCGGCAGGCCAAACACAAAATCCATACTCATGGACTTCCAACACCCGAAGAAATTCGGTGAACAGGTCAGCGGCGACACCGCATTCGGAGTGAATTTCCCCAATTGACACGTCTCACATGTGCGCACATATGTGCTCGTCCATTTGTACAGCCTTGGCCACCAATAGTGACGTACCGAGCTGTACGTCTTCTCACGACCGAGATGACCACTGAGTGGAGTGTCGTGGGCCTCAAGGAGGATACGGTTATATAAAATCTCATCGTGAAAAACCATAATTTGTGGCGTATCCGCCGAACCGGTGCTATAATACAGCAACCCGTTATTCAGCGACTATCGGTGTAACCGTGCGCGCAAACGCGCCGACAATTTCTTGTCCGAGTTTCCGAGCTCCTTGCCCCCGAGACCCTGTAGCAGCGCTACACACATACTATCATCCGCGTATGCGGCCTGAATCAAACCCGTCACTGACGACGTCACCGTCGTAACATGAGCAAGCTCATAGTCCGGTCTACGTGACCGCGCATCAGCCAAAGCATTTTGCTCTCCTGGCTTACACTTACTGAAGTTATATTCACCTCGAAGTTATATTCGGCAAAGAATGAAAGTCGCATGGCTACCTCTGCAGAGGTGTGGCGATTGAGTCGCAGTGCGTAGTGACGCATGATCTGCGTAAATCACAAACGGCTTTGAGTCAAGCAGATGCACTCTGACCATGACTAGTGCATACTTCATCGGAAGTTATTCCTTGTCGTGGACTGGGTATTCCTCTCCGCAGCCTCTAGCTGGCAAGATTCGAACGCGATCACCCGATCTCGCCCCTCGGCATCTGCTTGCAGCATTGCACAACCGATGGTAAAGTCTGAAGCGTCACAGATGACATAAAAATGAAGATCGGGATGTGGCAACGCCGGTATTGGTGCATGAAGGAGACTGTCTTTGACCCTGTCAACAGCCTCGTGTTCCACCACCATTCCGTATCCTTCTTAAGAAGATTCGACAATGGCCGTGTCATTTCCGCATAATTAGCGCTATACTTGTTCAAGTAGTTGGCGTGACCAAGCCACTTTCGCAAGTCTTTTTGGTTCTTTGAAAACGGCCTGTTCACAATGGCCTTGACCCTAGCAGGATCCGCTCGAAGGCCACGCATCCCAATGAGACACCCTAAAAAGGGAATTCATTCCGCGTCGAAGATGCACTTATCGGCATTAGTATACAGCTTATTAGTGCGCCTGCTCTCGAGCACCGCTCTCAAATGGACGATGAGGTTTTCCACATCCGTCCTACCGCTCCCCGCACCACTGTGGACGAAGATGTCGTCGAAGTATATTTGTGCATACGCCTGGTGGGGCCTGAACAGTTGCGTCACAAGACGATTAAATGTTGCTGGTGCATTTGATAGCCCTTGGGGCATCACCA
>NW_020189293.1:623842-630177 GCF_900000015.1 Plasmopara halstedii
TTAACTTTGCGCTTTGAGGAAGCGTAAGTTAGGTCACCAACCTCTCGTTCTATACTCTGAACAAGTGCGAGTTTAGCGGATCGCAATCCGCTTACTCCAAGAGTAATTATAGCCGTAATTCAAGGCTGATTAACTCTTTGGTTCAAATTCAAAACTGACTTAATTTATTTCTATCTGCGGCAAAGCCGCCTAATTTTAAATGCATAGATTTTCCTAAACATATATAGTAAAATCTAAATACGTGTATAATTACTCGCTATCCAGCCCTTGTGTGGGTGTGGTCACACAATGCCTATCTGGTGTGATACACACCCCTGTTACCAGGATATATGTAATCCCGTTACAATATCGCATTGAAGGGGTATATTAAGGATAACCGGGATGCAGGCGATCCTGCGATGATTACGGCACAGTGATTACACAACTTGTGATTTGGCGAGTAGAATTATTGATAGGGTGAGTCCAGTGTAGAAATTTACATGATCGAAAACATACATGCTAGATATGTAAGCTTTGATACACTAGACACCTCTGATTTTTGTCTCCTCCGCCGCGTCATAGCTTCATCATTCTTTCCGCGGTCGACTTTTTTCTCGCTCCGTTCAAATCCCACATTGCGCTGGTCCCATGCTTTTTGTATCTTGTGATAATCGATAACTAGCAGCTTGGGGCCAGCGAATCGTCCAGCACTATGGGATCTAATTATCGCATGCTTTTTCAAGAAACCAAGATTATTACCGCACTCGATATTGGTTGACCCCATGTGCTGAAAACTATGATAACTACGGAGGTAAGAAAATAACACGAATAACATTTAAGAAAAATATAAATCATCATTGCTGATGTTAATACACGTACTAATTTAATCATACATCAATATTTGGAAATAAAAACAATATGAAAGATAAACGCTTGCTCTACCCTTTTCCTCCAAGTACTACTTTTATAGTCACGTCAGCAAGCCGCATTTATTCAAGATCTATCTCGGTTTAAGCGTCTGACTTTAATGCTATTAGGTTTACAGATAGCTTGTCGACGCGGTCGAAAGATTAGAAACGCTCTTTACATGGCAAGTTTAGCATATTTTTATGTGCCTACATGAAATATATTATGTGCTAAATAAACGCCTGCACTTCGTAATTAAACGATGTGTTTTACACCTCCACACTACATCAAATTTTTATTTGAATGTTGTTTGAGAATTTTTATAGATACCGTACTATTCTCAATCTAGGTTCTTACAATATTGTGCTGCTCATCAGCACGCAATTTTGAATTTATGTTGCTTACAATAAAATATTATTGCTGCTCGAAGTAAGTATCGAAAACGTGTCCTCGAGATTATTGTCATAATTTGATGAGGACTAATATTAGGAGCAGACATCCTTAACATTCCTCTCTTTCAATTACCCAATTTAAGACTTAAACAAATAGCGCAATGATGTCGGTCAAGTCGATCTCTGTGTGTGCCATCAAACACCACGCGCTCGGAGCTACACGCAGCGTGGCTGGAGGTCGCGCCGCTTTCAATTGGCGTGATCCACTCATGCTAGCGGAACAGCTGACGGATGAGGAGACCATGATCCAGGTAGCTTTCACTTCTAGTTGTTAAATGTACTCTTTCGGCTCAATGAGACGGCTGCACAATTGTAGAAATCGGCCAACGACTACTGCCAAGGAAAATTGCTACCGCGGATTGTAGAAGCTAATCGCAAGGGCAAATTTGATCGGTCAATTATGAAAGAAATGGGCGACATGGGCTTCTTAGGCCCTACCATTCAGGGTTACGGTTGTGCCGGCGTTGGTTACGTTTCCTATGGGCTCATTGCGAATGCGGTAGAACGTGTACGTACGCGTAAACGGGAATTTTCCTCTGTGATGATTACAAATGCGAATGTCGGCAGGTGGATAGTGCGTATCGTTCTGCAATGAGTGTACAATCATCTCTAGTCATGCATCCTATCAATGCATTTGGATCGGATGAGCAAAAGGAAAAGGTAAGAGAATTTTAGAGCTTTTGACCAATGAGAAATTTAATGTTGCTATATCCGTGCAGTACATCCCGCGACTAGCTACTGGTGAGCTCATTGGCTGCTTTGGTTTAACAGAACCGAATCATGGATCGGATCCTGGATCGTGCGTAATTGATGGTTATTGTACTGTATCCATGCTTTGAATCCATTTCTCATTCCGCATCATATGTTATCGCTTTTCAAGGATGGAGACACGTGCCAGATTGAAGGGTGACAAGTACATTCTTAACGGTTCTAAAAATTGGATCACCAATGCTCCGATTGCTGACGTCTTCCTCGTATGGGCCAAAGATGACGAAGGCGACATTCGCGGATTCATTCTTGAAAAAGTGCTGAGCATATACTGCGTTTGTATCTTAACAGTAATATTGATGGTTGTTGATAAAATTAGGGTCTTCCAGGTCTGTCAGCCCCTTACATTGAAGGCAAAGCGACATTGATGGCTTCTGCCACCGGAATGATTTTTCTGGAAGACGTTGAAGTTTCAAAGGAGAGCATGCTACCAAAGGTGATCGGTCTCAAGGTACGGCATCGTCGATCGTGTTTATTATCCTCAATATTAATCTAAACTTCTTCAGGGCCCTTTTTCGTGTTTGAATAGTGCTCGTTATGGTATTTCCTGGGGTGCTCTCGGCGCAGCATGTACGGTCTTTTTATCAAATGCTGATTGTGTCCATCTTTTAAGCCTTTGTAACAGACGCATGCATGGATGTTGCCCGTCAGTACACACTCGATCGCAAACAATTTGGCGCTCCAATTGCAGCGTACGTGTAGTAAAACACTGTAAGCATTTTGTCAGACGTCTAACAATAACTGCCTCGTCTGTATAGAAATCAGCTTGTACAGAAAAAGCTTGCAGACATGAGCACGGAAATAGCGATCGGACTTCAGGGATGTTTACAAGTTGGTCGGCTTCTTGATGAAGGCAAAGCGCCAGTAGAGCTAGTGTCAATGGTCAAGCGCAACTCTTGCGGCAAGGCAATTGAGATTGCTCGCAATGCACGTGATATGCTTGGCGGTAATGGTGTCTCGGACGAATACCACATTATTCGCCATGTTGTCAACCTTGAAGCCGTAAACACGTACGAAGGCACGCACGATGTGCATGCCCTCATCCTTGGTCGTGCCATTACGGGTCTACCCGCTTTTGTGCCTCGTATGGCTGCGTAATGTATTCGTACCGACGGAGTTTGAACACTTCCAGCAGTGATTGTACTTAGACATCTAAGTACATGATAAATCGAATATCCTGAGACCAATATGGTAATCTATTAGAAGATCTTGAGATCGGTGTTTCCTAGTATTCATCACACGCCTCGTTATACCTCTACAGCTATAGAAAAGATCAGAGCGACGAAGACATCACTTAAAATTCTGCCAACTACTTAGTTAAAGCCATACTCTTGACGTGCTCGTTTGACGACACCAATAAGAAATCCGCTCTTGTTGCGTACAGTTGAGAGGTTGGCACCAGCAAAGCGCGCGAGAACTTGGTTCGCTAAGGGCTCGGATAGCTGTCCAAGAACCTCGTAACATTTACCTCCAAGCTCTTCTAGGGACGCCAGCGTGTGGTTTGCTACCAGAGAATGGATATGATTTTGCACCGACATTGGAAGCGCATGGAACGACGGCATGCCGATCGGTACTGCTCCATATTCGGGAGCATCTTGCGGGACAGATTGTCGACGACGCGGATCTCGAGAATCCTGTGGGGTCTCATAAGGCCGTTCAAAAAGTGCTGGACCAGGTCCAGCAGCAATTGGGGCGGCTTGAGCTCGGTAGCTACCAGGGTTTACTCCATTAATGGCGTCTAACCGTCCACCATGAGGTGGTCCACCAAGGACAGAAGCACCTTGTGAAGGGGGTCCATAATTGTTACTTCGCGGCATTGAAAGCTGTCCTCTTGGAGAAGGGTCCTGTGGCCGGTGTTGCTTTTCAGACGCAATCGCCTTTTCGTTGACGCGATTAATGATCCCAACCAGGAAACCTTGCAGGTTTTCTACTTGGGATAGATCAACATTGCTAAAGTTCTCCACTGCTTGCAGCGCCACATGCTCTGGTAGATGCAATAGTCGCGTGATGACGTTGTCATTCAAGGATTCTTGTAATCGTCCTTCGCGGCGCATACTGTCGACGACTGCTCGAACAGGACCCGGCAGACGCCCGTATAAGTCATTCGATCCCGTATTCCGAGAGGAATCGGACTGATTGCCGCGATGTGGTGGTTCCTGACTCGTCAATGTACTACGGCGGCGGGGATCACGTCCAATTCCACTGTTATTTTGGTGCAAAGGCTGTTCGCGTCGACGCGGGTCTTCATTTTTGGCGCTTGAGATTGCTTGTGGAGTCGCTTGCGTTGATCGTGGCGATAAATTCTGTCTGCTTCGTGAGGCTTGACGAGGTTCTAATGCTGATCGTTGACTAGGAGTGCGGGAGGACAAATTGGACTCTGACGCCCCTGATTTGTCGGAGTGAACAGCTCGACCAAATTCGTCAATATCTTTCCGATGATTTCGCTCAGGCTCAGACTTTAAAGTGGCATTGTGCGCTTGACGAAGAGGACCTTTAAATGGAGCCGGTTCTTTGGGTGGATCTCGCTGATACGGTACCGGAACATTGGAGACACCCGTAACAGGCTGAGGAGGAGCGTAGCCGAAGCGAAAGAAACCAGGATCATTTTGATAGTCCGAGACAAAAGCATCTACGGGTTGCAGCGCTGCAATTTGAGGATTTTCCTTCTGATACTCGCGATAAATGCGCATGAGCTGTCCATTCTTGTCGCGCACTTCTTTCATTGGAGTGCGTACAAATCGTGCTATGATAGCAATCTGAGCGAACTCAGGCATTGCACCAACAGATGCAAAAGCTGCACGACTCACTTGCGTCACTTGGAACTCCCCACTGGTCTGAAAATCCATAAGCCGATCCCACGCCGCGGCAGAAAGACCCTTGTGGTCTTCCTCATGGTGTTTGTGTCGACTGCTTATAGAGGACGATGAATCCCCACTTTCACGACGCGCGCGATCAGTTTTATGGTTGTCCTCATGTGAGTCATGCTTGCTGCCACCATCGTGGCGTGGACGCTTGAGGCTAGAGTCTCCATTGGACTGGTCGGAAGGACGGGACTCGTCTACACTCTTTCTCTTTGCTGAAGTCTTAGTTGATTGCTCTTCATTCGTGGCTCCCAATGATGTATCAGTTGTTGATTTTTCAGCCTCGGCAGACGATGTCATGGATGGGTGATCCGGATCATACTCTTGGCGCTGAGCAGCAGCAGTTAATTCAGTAGAAGAATCGACTAAAGTAGCCACAGGAGACAGCTTCGCTGGGTCATATTTGTCGTCTACGGGCTGCACAACATTCTCACTTTCTGTCGGGGGCGGTAAATTGCATTTTTTATCGTCATGTTTAGGAGAAGAAGACGCTTCGTTGTCTTTTACAATTTCACTCGTCGCATCGTTTATAGCTTCATCTGGATGTATCAATTCCGGTACGATTGGAGAAGTCAGGTCGGCATTTTTTGCTAGTTCATCCAGTACTCGATCTGGGGCAGCTTTCATTGACAAATCATCTTGCGTGCCATCTCCTTCTTTTGCTGATACATCAGTCTGTGTTGCTTCTCCAATAGCGTCCGACGTGACGTTCACTTCGTCTGGTGCCGCCTTCAAAGACAAATGGTCTCCTTCACTACCTTGTTTAATCTCTTCTGACGTGTCCATTGTCTCTGCATCCTCAACTGCATGCGGCGCGGTACTAGTTCTCTCATTATTTTCTTCATCCTTTATACCCAACGTTTTAATCTCTTGGGTCTCCGCGACGGGTTCCAGTGACGCTGGCTCCATGATTACGTCTTCATGCTCCTCATGATCATCAGCAATCATCTTTTCTGTGTCACCCTTCTCTTCTGCTTCCATCTCAGTGTTTTTCACCTCGGACGCCTCTCCTTGTGAGACATCTTGTCCTTCTTCAGGTGTTGTTATAATATCTTGTTCTGTGGATACCTCCTCAAGAACAGTTGCTTCACTCTCAACTAAATTACTTGACATTGTAGCGTCTACAGCTTGCTGTACTCCGTCTGACTCGTCATAAACCTCATCCGTTGTGTCTTTCACCGCTGGTCCGTTGGGCTCCATGTTGTCCTAAACCCTTGAATGAGGTGCACCACTCCAAACACTGTGCAATTTTCCATGAAAAGCCACACAACCTCCATGAGCTCGAAAGCCACTAAGCCTACGTCGAGTATTCCATGTTTCTATTTTCCTCACAAGCAAAAACCGCTCAAAGACAGCGATCATCTTCGAC
>NW_020189293.1:630187-631893 GCF_900000015.1 Plasmopara halstedii
CAGAGCTTACCGCTCGGAGTACTTACCACTGTCAATGCAATGTCACTCGCTCTCATGAGCAATTGATAGTATCCATCTACCAAATCGAGTGCACTGTACTTCGTACACGCCACCATGTTGTTCTGGAGAACATCGCCAGCCACTCCCAGAGCATGCCGCTGTGCTTACCGCTGCCAGTGGAATATCACTCGTTCTCATGAGAAATTGGTAATATTCATCTACCAAGTCGACTGCACTATACTTAGTACACCCCACCATGTTGTTCTGAAGAACATCATTTCTAGGAATTGGCGTTTGTGCCGGAGTGGTGGCAGTGTTGAGCTTATTGTAAGCAAGAACGATACGCCACTTACCGTTCGGCTTTCGAACACAGAACGTGAGTGACGATTGGGGAGACTTGCTCTCACGTACCATTCCTGCGTCTTGCTTCGCACGGAAAAAGGCGTCAATGATGTCACACTGCTCCTTGGGCAGGGGCCATTGGCGTGTTACGCATTATCTGGTTCTCGGAACCAGATCGATCTCATGACGCACACCTCGGTCCGGAGGTAGGATCGAAGGCGGGTGTTTGGAGACGACATCTTGAAATTCCTTTACCAAAAAATAGGATGAATCCAAGGGATCCCATAGGATCGACGATTCACTTCGTGCGTTCAGCACTCTCTTGGTGTCTTCCAAGACAGCTACATCCAGAAGCGACGACGAATTTATCTCCTCGTCCGGTCGTACGATGACAACTTCGTCCAAAACGCCTGCCTTCAAGGCACAGCCGAAATTTTTAAAGGTAATCTCATCCAGCTCAAGAAGAGCATCTACTGCAGGCATAGCTTCGAGGCGCACGTCGCCATCTTTCTCCCCCGTCATACCGTCGACGAGGGTGTATAACTGTGTACCGTCGTCTACGGTAGACACACCTTGGATCAGGGTCGAGGCCCAGCGTCTTACAGCCAGCATACGGCGTCACCGTCGCCTTTGTACATAAGTCTATGTCTCAGTGAGACCAGGAAGAGCACGCACTCCGCGTCGTCCGGTGTCACCCTCACTTTTCGCTCCTTTGGAGCTTTGACGTTATCGACAACATCCGACGAAGAGCTGCTTACCCCGCAGTCTTCGTACAGTGGATACCGAGCCACTCCACGCGCACCTGAATACCCGTAACCCAGATGCCTCAGACTCTGTTCGACCACGCCATCAATGGCATGCAGCGGATGCTTTGCAACGAGAGCAGTGCCCATTGGTTTTCGTTTAACTCCACCCGAATCAGGAGGACCTCGCCCTCGATGCCTCGGCCCTTGGCCGACCATGTCACACATGACATGCAGCGACGGCTTTGATTTTCGAGTAGCGCTCAATGGTTTACGTGTAACTCCACAATCAGCCCGCGAGCCACGCTCGGGACTCCTGTCTGATACACCGTTGGTGTCTACAAACTGGGACATTCCAATGTTCAGCACGCTGACCGTCTCGGTCCAGTGCTCTGGCCAATAGCGCTTTTGTCTACTAGCAGAGGTAGGTTCATGGTTCGCCAAAGCTTCACCAGGCGACGTGCTGCGTAGCGCCCAAGGTCTTTGACCGCAATCAATCCATAGATCTTGGTGTTCCAACCATTCCACTCCTAGGATGAGGTCATACCATGCATCCAAGTCTTAGACTAGACAGCGTTCCACGCTATCAAAGTCAAGAAACTTGACTCCGAGGTCCACAGG
>NW_020189293.1:631903-632012 GCF_900000015.1 Plasmopara halstedii
GAATCTTAAAGAACGTTAGACTTTCTGTATGTCCAGCTTGAAGCAGTTATCAGAAAGCACAAAGATCATGAGGCATTTTGTGGACTCAACGATATCCTCAGCAAGATTG
>NW_020189293.1:632022-632964 GCF_900000015.1 Plasmopara halstedii
AAAAGTTTCACCCGTTGACACGTCTCGCGCGTACGCACATAGGTACACGTCTATTTGTACAGCTTGGGTCACCAATTGTGGTGACTCACAGAGTTGAACGTTTTCTCACGATCGAGATGACCACTGAGTGGCGTGTCGTGAGCCTCATAGAGGATGCGGTATTTCAAATCATCATCATGAGGAACCACAATTCGTGGTGTATCCGTTGAATCGGTGCTATAGTATAAAGCCCATTATTCAACGAATATCGGTGCAATCGTGCACTCAGTCTTTGTGACGATTTTTTGTCCGAGTTTCCAAACTTTTTGCTCCAGAGAGCCCGTAGCAACGCTACACACATCACATCACCCGCATACGCGGTGTGGATCAAATCTGCCACAGACGACGTTACAGTTGGAACATGAGCAAGCTCGTAGTCTAGTCTGTGTGACAACGCGTCAGCCAAAGCATTCTGCTTTTCCGGCTTATACTTCACCTCAAGGTTATATTCGGCAAAGAAGGATAGCCATCTAGCCATCCTTTGCGACAGATGGGGCTATTGAGTCGCAGTGCGGCCTTGAGCCGAGCAGGTGGACCCTGAACTTGACAAGACCATACTTCATCGCAAGTAGCTCCTTATCATGAACTGGGTAGTTCTTCTCTGCATCTTTGAGCTGTCGAGATTCGAACGCGATCACCGGATCTCGCCCCTCGGCGTCTGCTTGTAGCAGTGCACAGCCGATGGCAAAGTCCGAAGCGTCACAGACGACGCTGAAAGAACGACCAGGGTCTGGCAGTGCCAGTATTGGTGCATGCAGAAGGCTGTATTTGACCCCGTCAAAAGCCTTCTGATGTTCGGTGTTCCAATACCATTCCACATCTTTTTTAAGGAAATTGGATAATGACCGGGCCATTTCTGCGTAGTTTACGCTGTACTTGTGCAAGTAATTGGCAAGACCAAGC
>NW_020189293.1:632974-638539 GCF_900000015.1 Plasmopara halstedii
CTTTGAAGACGTGAAGCTGGGAGATACCTCACCAGTCGTTGGTTCAGTAGCCGATTTCGGTTCATATTGGGGAGGCTTTGGGTTATCACTATGTGCTGTTGGCGTAATTTCAGTGTCCTTGTTAACAACTGTCGATTCTTGAGGAGAAGGCTTCGATTTCTTCCAGCGGAACCAGCTAGAAAGTTTTGCGAACATTTTCTTTATCTTGTTTATCAAACGTTGAAAGATGTTTGGAGGATTGACATCTACAGTCCCTGTAGGGTCTCCAGTAGGCTTGACATTGGCTGTAACTGGAGCGTCTTCTATGGTCTTGACGTTGTCTGTAACTGGAGTGTCTTCTACGGTCTTCGCGTTCACTGTAGTTGTCGGCTCTTTCGGAGCTCGGGAGGTCTTTTTGTCCTTCAGAACTTCTTCAGCTTTGTAACCTACTTTTGGTCTTGCGTCTGCAGCCCCTTTCAAATCTTCAACAGCTTCCATAACTTTGGCACCTAGTGCTTCTTCTGCATGTGTCGAGATTCCTGCTTTGTTTAGCATCTCTGGTACCTTTTCCGATATTTCGGCCGACTCTGTAAGGCTCACCCTTTCTTCTCTGTCGATCGGTTCAGTAGTATCTTCCTCGGCTTTTAGAGACCTCTCCTTGACACTTTCACCCAGTTCATGAGATTGAAGATGCTCTGGCAGAACGCTAGAAGTGGCCAAATGTGGCTCGGTAGAGGCTATCGCGCTTGCATGGAGGGTGGTAGTAACCAGCAACATGAATACCATTAGACAGCGGCCCATGATGTATGATGAAATGCGGCTTTTGCCTTCGTGAAGGTTAAGAAAAATTGATTATGAGCCTCAGAGATTGCCAATAACCGACCTCTCAAGTGAAGAAGCAAATTTAAGAAGAGCAACTGCATTATATCCGGAAACTGATCGCAGCTCCAGATGGCGACAAGCACTGCTTTGCATTGTGATCAGGTGCACTCTATACTGATATGTGTTCTGACATCAAAAACTTGAGAAATGTATATGCATAGTCTCGTCCATAAACAGTCTGGAACAATTCTGGATGAATCAACTCTCTTTAGATTTGCGACCAGCTTTTGCATGATCTGGATACATTTTCACTTTCATGTCATGTATAAGTTTAGCATTTGGAACCTTTTGCTAATAGAATACAAACCACCGTGCTTATTATATTCGCGATTATGTGGACACGAGGCGCTACACAACTAGTCTTCGGAGATATGCATTTTTTCGTTGCCCTATTGGCAGAACACAGTATCAGTCCGTTCTTGGCGAATCACAGTTACTATCCCGTATCTCTCTTCAAAAACAGAAGAATCCTCATGTTTAGCATCTCTGCGAATAAGATTCGGAACGAATAGCATTTTATCAGAAATTAACGATTCTTCGAATTTGACGGCTGTGTAATCTTAATTTTAAAGATCAAGGAGTCAGATTAGATCTGTGTAGGTCTTTTATAATTTAGAAAACGAAGTACTTTAAACTGTGGCGGTATAATTGAATAGATCATTTGTGCCCGTTTTTGCGGCCCAGCTCATCTCAAATTCTTTTCCCGTCCACATTATTCAGCAGTTGTCCACAATTGAGTCGGTAGATCACTGTGCAAGTAAGATCGATAGTCGAACGTGGTATATCAAAACCATTGAGACTACATCTCATGGTGTCAGTGTTGTGAGCTCGTGGGGTAGGCATTGTAAACATCACGAGTCTCGTCTCGTAAGGCTTCCACAAAGCTCATACCGTCATATGCATTCAATTGAAATCTGCCTAACTAATTCAGCGCTCGAATCTGACTCCGACTGGGCAAGTGCTTGGCTAGCAACGATATTCTGGTCTTGGATGAGACCAATCACATCGCTAGCGAGTAACGAACCTTGAGAAGTAGGGCCGCTCCACGAACTCAAATTGTTGTACGAGGCACGACGCAATATATCGTGGTATCACATCAAACGATATTATAATCTACTTCTTAGGAAAGTTTAATGCGTTTATTATGAGCGTGTATCTTTCGTTCTATTCTGAAGTCAATAGTATCTGTTTTTAGTCCATGTCGAGCGATCTTTTCAAGCATGTGCTGAGGGATAAGCTGTGTGATGACACCATTACACTCATCAGTCTTCAGCCTTTCCGTTCGCAACGATGCTGTTGTTGTGAGTGTGGTAGTCTTATGTAGTCGTCACTATCGGTTGGTCCTACTTGAGATCGCCGCTATCACCACGGCTCGTAGGTATGGTATCTGCAAATAAATGATTTAAACTTGACTGCGCGTCACATTTGCAAGAACAAGTACGAGATATGTAACGGGCATAGCCAACCGAAGTATCAACATTCGTGACGATGATTGGACACCGTAAAGGAGCGGTATTAAGAAGACCATTCATCCAAACGGCGACGAGTTTTTAGTGTTTCCTGACGGCACTACCATGTTGGAACAACCTGATGGCCTGCGCAAAGTAACGCTGCCTAACAAAAGAAAAGTTTTCTATTTTCTGACGGGCAGATGATGGCGTGCACTAATCCGAGCGTCTTGTGGGCGTGAAGATACAGTAATTTACTTTGTAATGAGTTATGATACTGCGTGTAAATTCACTTACCACCTTCATCGCTTTGTAGCGGCTTCAAAGCGAGTTGATTAATTGCAGCTTCGCAATATAATGCAAGGAATAGGCATGTTTTTGTTCATTTCACTCAGATATTCCGTTTGTTAACGAGAACAAACAATTCAGCAAACGACACGGTGCGAATGTCCTTCCTACTCGATGTCGTACGCAATAAACGGCTATTCAATGTGACCCATGTAAGGTGGCAGCTTCGACTTTTATTTAGCAGCCGGACGCGTCTGCACGGAAATTGAAGCGCTGCTCGCGTATATGACTCGCCGCATTCGTAGCTCCGATGTCGGGGATAATCGACTCTATATTCGACCGCAGTATATGGTTGAGGCCACGTCGTATCATTCACAAAAAGTGCCCGCCGCATAGTCGACTGACTAATCTATTGAATGACGACATGACAAGCATAATTCGTTGTTCAAGCAATCGAGAGCATAAAAGTCGCTCGATGTCCTTGTACGAGTATTCAATCCTCAAGAAAGACCTTTAACAGCCTGAAAATGTGCTACACCGTTCTTCGAGTCCAGCAACTGGATACACAGTCGTAATATCGCCCATTTCGATCTCTTGACGCACTAAACCGCGGCCTTTGATCTGAAGCATGGAGATAGCGGAGCTTACAACAGTCGTAAACGTCTCGTTTGTTAGCTAAATATCAATGAAATTTTCGTCTCGTTGCAAAAGACACACGGCAATTCAGCTCGATGCCTCCAACCGACGCCACGAATTCCAGAATCTCATGGAGTTTTCGTGAGATTTAGTGCATGTGAAGCTCACTATCGCTTTTGAAAAAGCCGTAAACTGATGCAGCAAGGATCTACCATGTACACAAGCGATGTCAGTCATAAGCTCTGACTCCTGCCAAAATTTCCGCTTCTTGATAATTAAGTTGTCATGAAAATTTCGTTCGAGGCGACCAAGTCAGCAGACTTCCTTGTAGTAGTTTCGTTTTTTGTGACTTCCTTATACAAGGAAGTTGGCTTAAGGAGTTAAATTAGTGGCGAGCACCACATTCGCCACTGCCTGACGGCGACGTGGAGCAACAACTTAGACGCCTGGATATGTTGTGCATCAATTTGGACTCTGTTTTGGATTTTCAGATCATTCGTATCCATTTTCTTCGTCGATTGTGGTCTTCAAACATATTTAAGCGTTAAAAAGCCGGATGATCCCATTACACTTCTACAGTGTCCATCATCACAGTAAGTCTCGTTTATTTAACGCAGGAATTCTAATCATAATCGTCGTCAAACTAGGAAAAACGGTCGCAATGACGATTGTGAATGCGTCCTTTCGATTAGTATGTCAGTCTTTCAAAGATGCAGACAGCACGGACGAAATTTCGTCTTGGAACGCACGAAGATCCGAATCTTTTGTATTGAGAAGCGCACTCAAGTGTCGTTTAATTCAAGTCTGGTGGAGAAATATGCGTCAGTACGGATCGATGCAATGCATTTTTTTCCGACAGCGTATCTCGCAGTTCGTTCGCACCAAAATTCTAACTCATGTGTGTAGTTTGCACTGATGATGGCAACACCGAATAGACAAGATCAGAAATCAGTTTCAATACTTATCGGATTCGTAGATTTATTCTTCACACGTCAAGTCTAATTTAGCCCTGTAGATCCAATATGATGCACAGTGCTTGACGAATTGTGTACTAATTCTAGTTTGTCTGCTCTTACTCTTGCATGAGGTGTATCTTGTAATCTTAAAGTAAGAATGAAGATGAATATGTCTACACTAAAATACAGCGCACAAACATCATCTTACCGAAGTAAAAGCAGAGTCACGTTCTTCGGCGTTTAAAGACGAGAAGACAGCAGAGTAGTGCCATCCATGATGAAATTCACTGCATGTGAACGCTTCGAGCTGTGACACTGGACGTTTAGCGGTCGAGCTTTGCGAGTGTGTTACAACATCTCAAAACAATCACATGCGGCGTGTTCGTACCCGTTTGTCCCATTGAGATTAATTCAAAAAGTTTAAATAAAGTCGATCTTCCATCACCAATGCTTCAAGACTTGCTTGATTTTATGATGTGTAGAATACCTTTCAAAAGCAAAGAAAGAGTTAGACGTTTATTGAACAAAAGCCTCCTTGTCAACAGACTCATACAAGTTCAGCTCGATGCATTTAAGCGACAACTTTACCTTAAAAGCATACTTCCTCACCTCAAGTGTTGCCGTTTCATGATAGCCGAACTCAGTTGAAGTCGCCGCCACTCTCATCATCGTGCTGGTGAGTGATAGATGCAAGAAACTTTTGCTTGACACTTCAAGTGAAAAAAGATTCGATTCAACGCGACAAGCTGCTCTTCAGCTAACGATCGGAATGTCAGCGTATATGCCCACGTAAGATTGTACGATACTTTCCTCTTGGTTGAATGATAAAGTCGTGAAGATGAGGCCCATGTATCTAGCAGCAATGTAATGGACAGGTTTCAAACACATTTTTTCGAAAAGTCCACGACAACATCGTACATATAACAATCATGTGGTATTCAAACGAATGCGTAACTTTGGCTTCTTTCTCCGCAACCACGTTGGCAGATTTCATGTCATTTGCAAACATCTAAAGTTCCACCAGTAGTAAACTTGCAAGCAAGAAAAGGACATAGGATGGATGAAATGAGCACTTGAAATAGTAACGAGCTTACAGGCGTCCATGTCCTGTGTCAAGCAACGTTTTGCTGACTTTTCTCGAGATGTTATTCCGTTCATAAAGCTACAATATTTACGGCCTTCCAACTACAAAGTGAAAGCAATAATTATTGAGCTCGCATACTTACATGCTACAAATATTTGACAAGAGAATTTATATATCGTAGTTAACAAAAAGATTGCTTCTCAAAAAGATCACAATTTGGACAAATCCCATCACTTTTAATGTTATTGTGATTTTTCGTTCATTTCGAATTACCGTACCATTGTTGCTACCT
>NW_020189293.1:638549-639093 GCF_900000015.1 Plasmopara halstedii
TAAAACTATTGATACTGGTTTATTTACTATGCTTCCGCAACACTTTTGAAACGATTTAATGTTTGAACACCTTTTGTATTGAATGGATGGTTTTCATTTACTTTATTTAATATTAAATGCATGTTCAATATGATTGGTGGCTTGATCCTGGTCAGTCACGCTCCCAAGCGGTGATACTCCGCAGGTGGATTTTGGGGGTGTGACAGATTGGTATCAGAGCCATTGGTTATAGAGAACTTGGTTTTAATATGGGAAAACGTTTTTATTAAAACCAGACTATAACCAGAACAGTGCTCTCAACGATCCACAACGACGCTTCGCTCCACGTGCAAGACTCAACTTCCTAGGTAATAAGGTTTATGTTTATTGCCTACATGCTAGAATTTGCATAGAACTTTGCTCGTAGTATGCTTACATTACCTTGCTCACAACTTGACATTGCATGAGAATACTTATGTGCTTACACTCTTCTGTCATCGCACTATTCGCGAACCTTTCTCACTTATGTTGCCTTTGATGTGAAGATCAATGGCCGCACGAATTA
>NW_020189293.1:639103-641097 GCF_900000015.1 Plasmopara halstedii
AAAAATCGGCAGTCAATGCCACATTCACCGCTTCTTCAAATGGATATAGATGCACACGGAAGACCTCCATTCTGCCCGCGCCAGTGCAGAGGCCTTCAATAAATACGGTCACTGTGACCACCTCCGGAAGGGGATCTGCTGCCATCCCGGCAACGAGAGTGCGCATCTCCTGGACAAATTCCACCAATTCCTTGTTGCCCTGTCGGGCGGCAAGGAAACGCGATAGCACGCGATATGCCTGATGAGGAGGCGAGAACACTCTTGGGAGCTGCAATTTCAGCTCCGCCCAGGAGAAAACGCAGCTTCGACCGAAGTGCCGCACGGCAGTGCCCATTCTCGCACTCGAACACCGAGCTCGGAGATGGCTAGCGCCACGCGGTGTTGCTCGGTCTAGAGCATGGCGGATGCGATGGCTATCTCGACATCTCTCACCCACTGCAGGAGATTCTCTCCATCCTTCCTCTCAAAGACCTTAGCGCTCACCATGTGCGGCTTAGGGCGGGGAAAGTCATCCGTTACTGGCGGTGGCATCATAGACGCAGATGAAGCAGACATCTTCTGCTGCAGGTTCTCGAGTAGCGCGTTTTTTGTAATTTAGAAACGCCTCTAGACGCGCACCGATTGCCTCGGGACCTTGCGTTGCAAGGTGTTGCACGCCATCAGGCGCCAGCAAAGACATCAGCTGTTAAGCCCGTGCTGCATGCTTTGGGGCAAACAGGAACATTGTTCCATTCTCATAGAAGATCAATCGTAACGACTCAGGTGTAGATTGACTACAAGTGCTACCAATTGCAGCGGGGCTGTCGTAGCTTTGCGCTTTGAGGAACGTAAGTTAGGTCACCGACCTCTCGTATTTTACTCAGAACAAGTACGAGTTTAGCGGATCACAATCCGCTTACTCCAACAGTAATTATAGCCTTAACTCGAGGCTAAGTAATTCTTAGGTTTAAATTCAAAACTGACTTTATTTATTTTTATCTGTGACAAAGCCGCCTAATTTTAAATGCATAGATTTCACTAAAAATGTATGGTAAAGTCAAACTACATGTACAGCTACTGGCTACCCATCCCCGTACCGTATTCTTGTTTGAGTGTACAATGCCTATCTGGTGTGACACACACACCTGTTACCAGGGTATGTGTAACCCCGTTTCACCTTCTGCATCAAGACCAAAGTATCTTCGCGGCTTTGTTCGACGGTGCACGATCGCTATTCCAACCATTTGAAGTAAGTGGTGTGATGCCCGTTAATGCACGAGCAACGTTGTTTGGCGCAATCTAAATGAGTGAAAACATGTCAATCAGCATGTGTTTAATGGATATGATATTCACTCAATCCGTTTGTATTGTCTGCGTCAAATATCTAGTCTGTACTAGGCAACTGAAGATGATTCGTTCCGACGTCGTGACCACAGAAATATCATGTTTGATGAAGACTCAGTTTTGATTAATTCTTGCTTGCCTCCATGTCGCTGGAGGTACTCACGCAATCTAACGAGATCGGGCTATAATTGTATTGACTGTTAGTATTCTTCTAATAATCACAGCTTGATTTCAAAAATAGAAGAAATTCGTACCTAATCTGTCATAGTTAAATCTTCTTCTAACTTTATCGCAAGTGGCGCATATCCGCTTTGTTTTCCTTCTTCGATCAATCGCGGGATTTGAGATTTATACTTGGAGCGTAGAACTTTAGACATCACGCTACATGCATTCTGTTTGTGCTGAATAGTCATGTACGTCATCCAACTCCTCGCCATAGGATGAAGAAAGGAGAACCATGTCAACTCGAATTTGTCCAGCAGTTCGTTGTCCAGGCCAGACTTCAAATTCTCGATAGTGGCAAGCTCGATAGTTCTCGCATAATCACTCAGTTCAACATCATTAAAAATTAAATAATTGCAGAACTGAATAATCCACTTTTCACTGAGACCAGTCCGCAATATAGACAACACGGATGTAACTTTAGCATCTAGGTGAAAAGCCTCTCGGAT
>NW_020189293.1:641107-673871 GCF_900000015.1 Plasmopara halstedii
TTAAGTAAATGTATTCTGCTTCTAGCTAGCTAATTATGCAAATCGTTGGGCGTTTCATAACTCCTCCTGGTTTACTTAGGTACGACTTAACCAGGCACCTTCTACCGCTTTACTACCAATCAGCTAATATCAGCACATCAACTTAACAGCAGCATCACGAAGCATCTTGCTTCCTGATCACGTTAACAGCCAAGCGTGTTTTCCGAAATGACTGGGCGCTGTTTTTGCTTTTTTTATCGTAAGGACTGATAACGATTACATTACTATGCTCTCTATTTGTGGTCTGATCAAATTTGTAGTATAACATAATTATATCTAAATTTTTGCTGTAATTCTGAGAGCGTTTTTCTGTAACTGAGGGATTTCGGCGAAATCATCAACCTCGATGATGCATCAATAGAAAAAACTTTCTACTAAAGTATAAAGCACAATACGCGTAGAATGATCGACTGATTGTTTTAACGGTGGTTGAGTGTACGATTTTCCCACACGTGACACTACCGTTGAAATCAACCATCCCGTCCCTTTGGGCGACAGGACTTACTCGTATGTTCACTGATCATGAATCAATTTCAAATTGTCCGAGTCGAGACCAGGTCAAATATGTTTTCTCCGTGGGATCTAGTGCACCCGACGCTGTGGCATCCAATGTCTATGCTGGAGCTTTCAACAATGGATGCGAGCACACTGCCACAATTGTCGATGAGTATGAGTAGCGTGCCTGGTGTAAGTTCGGATGATGAATTTTTCAAGGATCTGCCAACGACGGAGAAGCAGAAAGAGAAGGAATTGACACCCGAGACAGAGAACCAACGCGCATTTTCGTCGTATTCATTCAGTAGCTCCTCGGTTCTAGACGAAGAAGGACGCAAGGTCATGAGCACAAGACGCCGCTACGAAGACTCAACGGGGCGTCTGAAAGCTGAGCACGAACGTGAAGTAATGGGAAAACATTTGAAGACTATTTGGAATCGTAAGAATGGCAACGATGAAGGAGAACATCACACGATCTGCTCTCAGGTTACGCCCGAAGAATTTGAAAAGTTGTGGAGTCAGACGGCTTTTGGAAAAGCTCAAGAAAAGAAGAAAGAGAAGCTGATGGAATCGGGTAAAGCTCCACCAACTAGTCAGCAGCTGAAACAAGCGGAGAATACATCAACGAACAAGCCTGAGTAAGGCTTTTTGGAGAGTGTGGAAAAATGTGCTCGAAGATCTGCGTGTGGGCTCTGACTTGCATTTGCGGCAGCGATGGGTGGCTGGAGCAATTAATTAGGATTTTTTTTTTCGCTGTTAGTTTGACATAGCAGATTATACGCGTTACTGTTTTAGTTTCATTACATGCTTCTAACACTTCTAACATGAGCTTGCTGCAGTTAATACTTCATCACTGAAACAAACCTAGACAGGAAATTAATGCATAGCTATCGCCAAGCTGACTAGAATTGTCATGGGCAAATCAAACACTCCATATCCCTTAGATAGCACATTATTATTTCTGAAAACAGATACGATTCAAGGTAGTGGGAAAATCATGCAAATTCACATCATTCGACATTCATTGTGCCATTGCCGGCGCTGGAGTTCTTAAAGGGTATGCTCAGTATCCTAGCGCGAACTGAGCCGATGGCTACCAAAGCTTAGATAATATATTCTCGTCCGCACCCAGAAGGAGTGACTTATCATGTTACTATTACTCCCGACAGTGACCTCTTCATATTAAGGGTTAGAATGAAGTAATGCGGTCACATTCAAGGCCTCTCGTTATGTATTCCACCGGTAATCAGTTTTCGAATTTCATTATCACAACATTGAACGAGTTTGATAAAGCTTCAATACTTCATTACATTCGATCGATAGAGGGAGTGCGGTTGTATCGGTAGCGTTGAATGGCGACTCGATCACCTTTATTGTTGACATTCAAATTCATAACGGTTTCTTCGACGTGTAAAAAGAATTATAGCTCGCGTGGTATCTTGTTTAATTGTGTTAGTGCTCCAGATATTGTCGAGAAGTTGATGTTATTTTAGCATCATGTGTGGCGAAATTGTTTAACCTTAATCGTAAGCTATTTCCTTAAAATTCCAGCCAGCAAACTTCAGTTAGTATGGTTTATATGTTTTTTTAGAAAATATCTGTGATCCAATGCATGGAACACCCTCTGTTACCCTTATAGCATTTTATCCCGTGATTAGCAGGCAATTCCAGAGCAATTATCGAAACCTTGCTGTACTATCGATCAGGAACTTTTTTGTTTATCATCTTTCGGCTTTGGATCGTGTTCGACAACGCTTCGAGGAGCAACTCAAATACGTCAAAGTGCCTCTTAGGCATTTCAAGATCTTATATCATAAGACTTCGTGGAGCGAGAGAGACTGTTCTTTATTGGTAAATGACATCTTTAACAGTCTAAGAAGCAGATTGTTATAGGTTGTGTTGCGACGCGTCTTACCTTGAACACATTGGATTTGAATTGGGTGCTTTCTTCGACAAAGCTAAATGGAAAATGAATGACGAGAACTCGCGTGAGCGCTGGTCACGTGTGTGTAAAATAAATCTAACAACAGTGTGAGGCAATGCCTCTTTCGTTAGCGCACCTGTTTGAATTTTCTTGTTATGAGATTTTTGCTGATAGATACGGCGCAATTTCCAATTGTTTTACCTGCGATCCGATCGATAAATCTACAACTCTAGAATTAGTTTCCTTCATTAATCTTCTGAATTAGAAAAAATAGGAAGATGAACAAAAGTATCTAGGTAGTGATACGCTTATGCTGACGATAAGTAGCTAAGATCGTTAATAATACTAAGACCAATAGCAACAGTAGATTACGTTTACGTAGAACAGTACGAGTTGCAGCATGATAATGGGCATTACATTTCTTCAGACATCCAAGTCGTCATCAAGATCATCATCATCCCAATCTGGATCATCGTCATCAATAAAGAATAACGGTTGATTGCGACCGGTAATATTGCCGCTTTTGTCGTCGATACCGCCTGAGCCACGGTCGTTGTCATGCTGAACATGATGTGTGTACGGCAAATCAACTTGCTTCTTGATATGTTGCTCTTCAGCGGTGATGGATAAGTCAAAGGTCACCTCTTCTTGATGAACAGGAAGGTTCACATGTTTATTGGTATTCAAGTCGAGGATCGATGACGGCTCCGCATCTATCTGGCACTTTCGCTTAGCATCAGACTTTGTAGAATCGACTGTTTGATTCAGATCCCTAGATTTTGAAGATGTATCAGCCGATACCTTAACATTTGTGGTGGCAACAAAGTGCACCTGATTGGACAGCACTTGAAAGTACTCGACACTTTCACTACTTCGGCCGTTCTAAATTCAGTCATGAAACAATAAGTGGCAAGTATGGCGCGGGCTCGTTAGCCTGAATTATATCCTTGTAAGAATAACTGTTACCTTTTTCTGCCAGATCAGCTTTACTAATCCATGCATCCCTTTCGGTATGTCACGCCTTCGTTCTTGAGATAAAAGTGGATAGGAGGTAAGGGAGGAATGTGTTTCCACTAGTACTAACGCTGTCGCCTGTGCTGCCAAAGCCTGTGCGGCTTCAAATGACTCGGCACCAGCATTTAATCGTGTAATGATGGATCCAACAACAGTGTTTCTACGAATTTGTCGAAGAAAACGTAATACTTGCTGAAGTGAGATTTGCTGTAAAAGCACATTCAGCGAGTCCAAAACCACAACCATCGGTCGTGACGACATCCCTTCCTTGAACTTGATCGTTTCTTCTACCCGCTTGATATCCTGCAATATCTTTTCCAGTAGTTGCGACTCGGGAAAGGATGACGGCTGAAAGTTTGCAGCATCAGCTGAGTAGTCAATGTGAGTGAGCTTGGCCGAGGTGTGAGTACTTCGCGCTACTTCAGGTGAGTCCTATGATATTCACATGACAGTGCGAGCAATTATTTAGTATATAATCCAGCTTATCCCGGAAAATAATTGCACTAGAACCAGCGTGAGCAGCAGCACATTCGTCGTCTTGGAGGACTGCACCACGAGTTTAAGCATTGCCGACAAAATAACTCTTGAGGAGCCGTGAGCCTGATGATTTTCTTCCACAAGAACGCATTCTGCTCGTCCTGATGTTTGCCAACTTGATGCATCATCTGTAGTCCTCGTCACGCCAGATGTGACGCAATGGTGTAGCAAGTATTCTTCCATTTAGCCTTTCAATAGCTCAAGTATGCTACACAATAAACCAGTCTATGCACGGATTCAATTACCCAAACGACGCAAACATGCGCAGCATCGTACTTACGAATGCTACATTGTTTGCTAAGCTTTATTGCGTCTTGGGTGCAGTGGTGCTATCATCGAAGGTGACGACGCAGTTTCAGTCAAAAGTATCGCACAATGCTAGTGATTCGGTAGCTCGGCGTCTCGCAAATGGTTTACAATGCGATTTGGACCTTTACAACGCATTTATCGAGTCAAAAGATGGACATGATATCTTTATCATGGCTGCTCTATGCGAGTCACGCATTGTACACCTAAAGCATGCTCGAGCTGGATGGTATGGACCAATTCCGCAAGAGGATCTTGCTATGGTCATGTGCTCGGATGAGTGTCTGCGCAACGATGAACTGCACAAGACGGCAATGTTGTTGTCACACTGCACGTGTGCAGAGGTTTCAGCCGAAACATTCGTCCAACACGATTTCTGTCTTGAGAATTCTGCTAGACTATTATGCACCCATCTTAGCGAATGTGGACATTGGGGCTGCGAGCTTGAGGACTTTAATTGCCTACGTTACGAATGGGATCGTTTGTACCCATGTAACAGCGCTCATACAACTTTCAACATGGTCGTCTGGGTATTTGCACTCATTATCTGTGTAGGGTACGCGTAACACGCTAGGTATGTGTAGCCATGGTTACATTTCAGTATATAACAGTAATAGAAACGATGATTGTGAGCGCAGGTCGCGTCCGCTGGGCACTCTACAGAGATAAAGAGTGCTCTGATGCTGCTTTAGTGCTAAGTGACTGTTTTCCCATTGAACATGTTCAGCCTTTAAAAATTCATGCAGCACCAAATCCGCCCGATATCATCCAAAACCCGACCGGTATCCATCTTACTCCAGACCTTCATCGACAATTGCAGAATCTTCTGGATCAGCTCCGAGCCGGCAATGGTCATTGCAGTCCATTGCCCATGCTTCGCAATGAAGCGATTCCGGTTGTTGTGGAAAACCTCACTTTGGGCTCTCGAGCTGTAAAATTGGGTCTTGACGGCAAAGCAACTTTGTATTGTAAGCTTGAACTAGAGAGTAGTGATTTTATAGGTAAAGATACGCAGGACACCGACTGGTTTTCCTGGAAAATCGAGCGTGCTTCTGATTATCGAATGCGTGGCAACGAAGCGTTTAAGCTGAATAAGTACAAGACTGCAATAAGCCTCTACAAACGAGCGTTGAAATGGCTTGAGCCACCAGTTCACTACTCAGAGGAAGAATCGAAACAGGTGCGCGTGGTTGCAGTAGCATGTTACGCAAATATGGCTGCTTGTTATTCGAAAATGAAGGGCGATGGCAACGCAAATCGATGTATTGCTGCGGCATCGAATGCCTTAAAGCTGGACTACGCACATGTCAAATCTCGCTATCGTCGTAGCCTGGCGTATGTATTGCTCAAGGAGTTCACTTTGGCTGTGGCTGATTTAACAGAGCTGTGCAAGCTGGAGCCAGAAAATATGTTATTTCAATCGATATTGATGAAAGCACAAGCGGCCAAAACCCAGCTTCGCAAGAAGCAGCAAAAAGCTTTCGCCAACCTATTCGACGAGAATAAGGAGGGAAATACAATCTGACAACACAATGAGTAATTTAAACAGGGTGGGATTTGTTCCATTTTCGCATTTTTACTGCGAAATTTCCCAAAAGACCACACTCTCCTACCATTGCACGTGCCTTTATCATTCATCTTACAGAGCAGCAAATTTGTAGCTCAGCAACAGCATAAGGTTTTTAAGCAGGACGCCAAGCACTCCATCGAGTAGATTTCAGGTACTGACAGCATAAAGTATGCCTACTCTTCAACGGCAACAGCACGAGTATAAATCAGCTGTGCGTGGTGACCAAGTACCTTGGTAATGCTTCCATTCTCTTCTAGCTCGTGGATCGAAGCGCGGGCAAGTGCAGCATTCACTTTAAGGCGCTCCACGATAGCTGACGCAGTGATTAGCTTCATCTTCGGGACCTCAACCAACAAACGCTCGTATGTCTCCTGGTCGTACAACACCTTGTTGGCGACTTTCTCGCGAACCTTTCCCTTGGACCATTTCTTTTTGCCTTTGCCCTTACCACCTGCCATGGCGGCAGCCATCTTTTGCTCCTTGGTCTTCTGCTGAGTTTTTGGCGGCTGTACGGCATCATCAGCAAGACAAAAGCACAGACGTTAGCACCGTAACATTTTCTTGTAAGAACTTGCATAGGGTGACAGCATGATGCTGCAGCTGTGGGTTTAAGGCCGTTTCAATGGCTTTTATTTTCTCTCTTTCCATCATGTTGTACAGCGTCACAACAGAGCAGCAGCTCCGTTGTGATTGATTTGCCATCACCCTGATTCAGCTTAAAGATAACGCATGCTTACCATGGTGACTCGGTATTTACTACGCTCCCTGTGTAATAAGCTAGTTCAGCCGATTGGAGGATAAGGAACACTTTGGACCAGCCATCCGATAAAATGCTAGTATAACGCGGTCCATGTAGAAATTTAACCGGTCAATGTTCTTTACAAATATGTCTACAATGATTTTTCGCAATTTTTCTGATATTTGTAACTAACATAGCTCAAAAGTGACCATAATTTGTATCCAGCATCTTTATGAGTGCATTTTGGCGGCCTGGCACAACACTTCCAGGTGCTGATGCCGAGGCGGAGGCAGCTCGAGATCTTCCCAAGGATGCAGAGGTTTTAGCTGTACAATTTAATCCGCTACATGGGATTCCTCTGCGTGCCCAACGTAATCAACTGCCAGTGTTAAAGCACCGTGACGAAATTCTATACGCGGTCGAAACACACGCTACGACAATTATAGTGGGTGCCACTGGTTCCGGCAAAACAACGCAGGTGCCACAGTATTTGCTAGAAGCTGGTTGGGCTGCATCTCGCCCACATAGAAATTCAACAGAACCACGAAATAGGGTCATCGTATGCACACAGCCGCGGCGCGTCGCAGCTGTGACAATCGCAGAGCGCGTAGCCCAAGAAGTAGGCTGTAATGTGGGTGAGGATGTGGGTTATGCAGTTCGATTTGAAGAAAAGTGGGATCCAGTGCGGACCAAAATTAAATTCGTCACGGATGGCTTGTTGCTGAGAGAGACAATGCGAGACCCGTTGCTGTTGCGTTACTCGGTTGTCATGCTGGTGAGCACTCATATTGGATTGACTTCTAGAGTATAATGACGAGAACGTTCGGGCTGACTGCGTCATTGGTTTCGTAGGACGAAGCACATGAGCGTAATCTGGAGACGGATTTGCTATTAGGACTAATCAAAAAGATCCAGAGAAAGAGACCAGATCTACGAGTGATTATCGCTTCTGCTACATTGCAGGTGGACACGTTTGTGAGATACTTTCGAAGCAAGAAAGATAAAGCACGTGAACAGGGTCAGTCGTCTCTAAGAAACACACAAGTGACGCTAATGGATGTTGCTGCGGTGTCAGTTGAAGGACGACAATATCCCGTTGACATCGAGTATCTTCAGGAACCTTGTGGAGATTTTTTGCAGAAAGCTATCGATACTGTTCTGGCTATTGACGAACACGAAGGTGAAGGCGACGTGTTGGTCTTTTTGCCTGGTCAAGAAGAGATTGATTTTGTTATCAGAGCACTGAATGATAGAGCACCAACACACATCCTTTCCGTTCCACTGTACGGGACTTTGCCATTACGTATGCAACAAAACGCATTTCTGCCAGCTCCTCGAGGCGTGCGTCGAAAAGTGATTGTAGCTACCACCATTGCTGAAACGTCTGTGACAATTGAAGGTGTCGTTTATGTGGTCGACGGATGCTTTACAAAGCTTGCCTTTTATAATCCGATAACTGGAGTCGAAGCGCTTATTACACATCCTTTATCCAAAGCATCAGCAAAGCAAAGAGCAGGTCGCGCAGGACGTTCACGTCCAGGAAAATGCTTTCGACTTTGCACGCAAGACCACTTTCGCACCCAGCTTGCGAAAGAAACGATTCCACAGATGCAGCGGACAAATTTAGCAACTGTGGCCTTGTATTTGCTAAGCATGGGAATACATGATCTAGCACACTTTGATTTTATCTCGCCTCCTTCACCTGAGGCTCTTGTCCGAGCATTGGAACTGTTGTTCTCGCTGGGTGCCATTGACGAAGAGTGCCGTCTTTTGGATCCATTGGGCACGCAAATGGCTGAATTTCCAGTAGCGCCGACCCTGGCAAAAGTGTTGTTAGCATCCTTTCGTTTTAGTTGCACGCATGAGATGGTCAGCATCGCTAGTGTGTTGTCCGTAGGAGATCTTTTTATGAATCCACGTGGTTCAAAAGAGAGACAAGAACAACTGGCACAAGCCTTGAAGCATTTTGCCCATCCGGATGGCGACCATATGACGTACATTTCTATTTATAATGAATTCGTGGAGAATAACAAAAGTCGAGCATGGTGCGATGAAAATTTACTGAGCTATCGTGCACTCGTGCGTGCTACAGAGATTCGTCGGCACCTAAGGCAATACGTGACGCGTTTCAAGCCTATTGACATCAATCGCGAGGACGAAATTATGAGTTTGAACAGCAGCTGTAATGAAGACGAAGACAAGGCTCGCAGTGCTAAAATTCGCAGATGCTTGGTCACTGGATATTTCGCAAACGCCGCTAAGTTACACGCTGATGGTGTCTATCGCACTCTCCGCGACGAAAGACCAGTGCAGTTACATCCAACATCGATTTACTATCACATGGGGAGCCTCCCAGATTGGATCATCTTTCACCAGAGCGTGCTCACTACTGAAGAGTTTGTTCGCGACGTATCCAGAATTGACCCACGTTGGCTTGTCGAACTCGTTCCAGATTTCTACCGTACGAAAGAAGTCAGCAATGTCATCTCGGGTAGCTCAGGGACAGTTGGTCTACCGTCTTCCTCGTCATCCGAGATGAAGATTAAAAAGCCAAAGACGGACGCAGTAGATGATCGTCGCATTTTATTTCGAAAACCAAAGCGATTTGGCCAGGATTCAAAGCCTAAATTGCCCGTGCACATTGGCAAGAGTAAAGGCGGCCTACGGTCTCAATTTTAGACAACAAAACGCTATAATCATGAAGTGCTAAGTGTTGTGGATTTCATATGTGGTAATCTATGCGTTTTGAAAGCGTACCCTCCTCATGCCTCGTACAGGATTAATGTCTTTTTATACTTCCATAATTGAGACATATAAAGCACATCAAATCAAGATTATGGTGTTCGATAAAATTACCTGCCGTTTATGTCTTTGACCGCCTTGCTATGTCAATGAAGCCAAAACTATGCCCCCCTACCTACTGGTGTGATTTCTCCGAATTGGCTATCAGAACCTGCTCGAAGTCGTCGATCTTCCAGCACCCTCAGCTTCCTCTGTCGTCGCTCAATGGACTCGCGTTGTCGATCAAACACAGGTACACTATAGTCCTGTAGTGACACGTAGGAAGACCCTCGTTGCGAAATTTCACTAGGAGCTACACTCAAAAATTCGTCGAGCACAGGACTATTCTTGGTCGCTGGGTGGCGAATTGCAAGTCTAAGAATTTCCTGAAGACGCTTCTTGCGTTGTTCTACAAGTCGCACATCGTGGCGCTTTAAATAACTCCACACTCCTGCATTGGGCAACGAAGGAAACGTGACTGTTGTGTAATCAGTATTTGACACAGGTGGCCCCTTCATTGCTACTGCGCTGTGTGGGCTCAAAGGAATGTGATTTTCCAGTCCATCTAATGGATACGGCGCTCTGTCTACCAATGTGGCATTTGATTGAGTATGAGAGTTCTTGTACTCCAGCAAAAGTCGACTGAGCTCAGTGTGCAAATTTTTAAAAGCTCGAAAGCGACGACGGATCGTATAAGTAGATAGAATGCCGTTTGGACCTTTGATATCTACATGGTACATGACCACGCCTTGATTATTAATCGAATGACTGTTCACGTCAATAGTTACACCTTGATACGGATGCTGGCAGCTAGTGGGAGTCATAATCTCGCTTGCTGATGCTTCATAGTCCACATCCACGCTCCAATAGTTAAGCACATCAAAGCCGCAGGCCTCGCTCGTGTAGCTGTCGCGCAGTTCAATGGGATCGTTAAGACACGTGGGATTGACAAGCACTGCCAAGCTACTGCGATTCGCGCCAGAAGGCAGCTGAATCGATAGATCACAAGTCTCGGGAATGGCAGGCTCACTGTACCGAAAAGGACCGGACGGAGGAGCAGGAGCGATTATCCTCATGACCTTCAACACTTTTTAAGTCACTTGCTGTATTTCAAAGCTTATCAAATAATGAGGGTGATGTACTGATTCCTTCGAAACTGAATGGAGCTGGTCGGGGCTTGCCACATCACAAGTTAGATAACTTGTAAACGTTAGGCAATCAGGAAAGGGGAGACGAACCCTAATGATTGAATTATCTCGAACTATTGTCACCACCTGGGTTGAGAATCACGTCCACCTTTTCGTTAGTGATAGAGGAGCAGTCCTAGAATGACAAAGTAGGTGTAAAGTTTAATTCCTTGCGGTTTCTCTTTGGATCCTGACAGTCACCTTAAGCATGAAACGCCGGTTGCTGTTGCATTACAATGTGTGGCTTCCAGCACTGCTTTATCGATCGCTCTCTCCCGCGATTTTGTCGGAGGTGAAACCAGACGGGTCAAGTATTTGGGTGAGATCACCACAAAGACAAGTCTCACATCTGACTTGACCAAATTTTTGGAACACCATGCGGATGTAATTGTCACATGCACTCTCCAAAGGTGCACTATTCGGTTGAAAAGAACAAGTGAGACGTCGGTAGCATTTCGTTCGCGCCGAAAAGCAATATAGCAAAATCAGTGCGAGATGCAGGATGCGCTTCGATGATTATGAACTTAGGGGTGGACCAAACTATTCGCCAGTTCAAAATGTAGCTAAACTGCAATGAGATGTGAGATGAAAGTGTGGCTGTGATGCGTGAGGCTCAGAGCGGTGGCTTTGTCATCTAAAGTGAAGCCATACAGTGTGTACTTGGTAAGCACGTTATATGCGCTGTTTATAACATCTCTATTTCTGACTAGTCTGAGAATAGTGCTCGAACACCTATCTGACCGATTGGGTTCGATGGGTGGAGGTGTATCCAAGAGAGAGTTTGATCGCATCACCAAGGAGCTGATAATAAAGGATCAGGTCATTCGCACATTGCAGGAACGACTGGCTAATGGTAGTCTCGAATCGTTTTCTAATGATGCGGCTGATGCTCATGGGATGTCATCAATGATGCGAAAGAAGGACGATAGACGTGTGTCGCTTGCTGAATTAGTGCCAGGGCCTCTTTCACAAAGACTTGACAGCGTGAACACATTTCATTATGAAGCAAAGGAAGCGTTGTACGAAGGTACTACTCAATCAAAGTTGGACGCAAGGAGTCACAATGGTTTACGTGATGACGAAAAAGTTTCCTCAGGACAACATGACTTGATTTTTTCCGATGGCAAATCGCGTCGTGCCGAAGTGAGTGCAGATGTGATGCCAAGTCGTAAAATTATGGCTACAAATGAGCGCGTGGTATATCCAAAAGGAGAAAAGTCTAGGCAACTTTTACTCACGATTTTGCAGTCAAACGTTCTGTTTCAAGGTCAGTCTCATGGTGAGATTCAAGACTGTCTGAACGCTTTTTTGCCAATGCGTATTGATCCAGGGCACGTGGTGATAAAACAAGGAGCGCAAGGAGATAACTTTTATGCAGTCGAGACCGGACAACTTGAAATTTTAGTATCTACAGGCGATGCCCCGCCGATTCGGTATGGTTTTTTAGGGCCAGGTCTTGGGTTTGGAGAACTAGCACTACTGTACAATATGCCGCGAGCTGCCACGATTCGGGCTGTGACTGAAGCGGACCTTTGGGCTATTGAACGTAACACTTTTCGTGAAATTCTGGCTTCACACAAACTTAATCGTCTCAACCGGACACTTCAGGTGTTACAGAAGATAGAACTTTTAAACAAACTAACAATGTCTGAATTGCAGCATGTTGCGGCCGCAATGGACTGGGAAGAGTTTGAGGAGAATGCTGTTATTGTACGACAGGGAGAAGTGGGCGAGAAGTTCTACATCATCAATAAAGGTGAGATCGTTGTCAAGCAAGTGGACGTGAATACCGGAGTGGATAATGTAATAAGGAAGTTAAAAGCTGGTGACCACTTTGGGGAAATGGCTCTTTTTCGAGATGAAATGAGATCGGCAACCTGCATTGCGACGACAAGAGTACAATGTATCACGCTTGAACGCGCTCATTTTATTGCAATGCTAGGCACTCTTCAAGAGCTGATGGATCGAGAACCAGTCTGCTTGGAAAGCTGTGATCAGGCTGATAAAAGAACAATTACTGAAGAGTTACATGAAGCCGCTGAGTACAAGTACTACAAATCAATTTCACGAGATGAGCTAGAGGTATTGCAAACACTGGGACGAGGGGCATTCGGACGGGTGCGACTTGTGCGTCACGCAGCTTCAAATCGCGCCTATGCACTTAAGTGCTTGATAAAGTCACACATCGTTATGAACAATTTGAAAGAGCATGTCCTTAACGAAAAGCTGGTGATGCTTTCACTAGATCATCCCTTCATTTTAAAGTTGTACTCAACGTTCAAAGACCAGACACACATTTATTTCTTGATAGAGTTGGCGCTTGGAGGAGAACTTTTCACATATTTACGACGAACAGACCACTTTAAAGAATCTGTAGCGCGGTTCTACATTGCCAGTGTCGTGCTTGTCTTTCAACACATGCACTCAAAGAGCATCATCTATCGTGATTTGAAGCCTGAAAACATTTTATTAGATAACCAAGGTTATATGAAACTTGCTGACTTTGGACTAGCTAAAGTTGTGACGGACCGCACTTGGACGTTGTGTGGTACACCGGATTACCTCGCGCCCGAGATTATCTTGAACAAAGGTCACGATAAGGCAGTTGACTACTGGGCTTTAGGTATCCTCATTTTCGAGCTCATGACGGGTTCTGCCCCATTTTGTGCACGAGACCCAATGCAAACGTATACTCTGATTATTCAAGGAAACGTCAAATTTCCGACCTTTACCAGGTACGTAGCTCTTCGCATTTGACATCGGATTCAAAGTGATCATTTTGTCTTTTATATTTCCAAACGTATACAGCCGAACTTGTGTGGACCTTGTACAAAAATTACTATGTCAAAACCCAGCACGACGACTTGGTAATATGAAGCATGGAATGGATGATATCATAAATCACCGCTGGTTCTCAAAATTTGACTGGGACGGATTGGCGTCTAAAAGCATGAAGCCACCTATTATACCACAGGTCCTCGACGATTTTGACACGTCAAATTTCGAGGACTTTCGCAACGAAGTTGAAGATCCAGGCGGCGAGTGTGATTGGGATCCGGACTTTTAAATCGTTCTCTCAAGATAACTAAGGCACTTGCCGTGGTTAAGGTCGTATAATTTAAAACAGAATCAATACTTACAAAGCTCTCATTAAGAAATATAGATGAAGAACTAAAAAATGTCAGGCAATTTGCCGACAGCAAGTTTGCGATACTTATCAATAAGCTGCGCTGTTGTTTGATCAGGTGGTGGAAAGTGGCCAGATTTGAGCTCGCGTGGTGGGTTGTATACGTAATTGATAAAACCCTTCTCGAGCTCCTCGTTGACCTTCTTGTTATTGATTTTTTTCGGTTCATCACCGAAGTCACTGGATACGGCGAAACCTTCGCGTCGTGAGCAAGCTAATGTCTCAGAAGCTCCTTCTTTCCAGCAATGCAAAGCTCTGATTGATTTCTTGTCCCCTGAAAAGGAAGAATTGGCTGCTTTTGGGGGAGCCAACAGATGTACTAATTGCATAACGCTCATGCCAGTTCGTACAGGAGTCGAGGTACATCGACGCGTTGATTTATTGCGCACAATTCCTAAGCTCTTTGTTCCGCTAACGCTGTTAGTTAGATGGTCAAACATTCTCGCCGCGGACTATATACATGTAGGATGGGACACATCACAAATTGTGAGATCACACATGTCCACAATCACTTGTTTGCAATCGGCATGAAGTACATTTGGGCGATGGCCAAAAGATGCGCCATGCGATGTTAAAGGAACACTGAGTTGTGAAACACGCCCAAAAAGTAATTTATAAATTTAAGTCAAGCCCAATGAGAGAGAATCAAGCAGCTCACCTGTATTGATCGTGGCCTGGTGGAAACGAACGTCGAGTGTTTGCTTTAATAATCCTCCCACATTGTAATCCAGCATTGTACTCACTTGCAGACGACTTTCGCAAATTGCTGGAATCAACACTGACCAATTTTGGAGCGATAAATTGCTTCCTCGTCGAGATACATGATGTGGAAGGTGGGGACGTGAAGAACTCAGCTCTTGCTCGCACATCGAAGTGTGAGCTGGCGAGTAAGTCAGCAGACTGGTTAATATACTGTATGATTATCACAATTGGAAGAAATGATAAGCAGTTTTTCTTCTCTGACAAAATACAACGAAAGATGCTTACGCTGGAATGATTTCGAGGATTTTGTTCTACATGTGTGCAATCCTGCAGGGATATCGAGTAGAACCGAGGGTTCTATGTTGAAAAAAGTATCGAAACGACTTTAGTCAAGACAGAACACACAAAGTAAAGCTATGCCATTTGCTTGTGTATTCACCTTATTCAAATTTAGCTGCTGGTAAATATCGGCGAGTTGTTTCTCTGCGCAAAATGGATTCGTCTCCACCTCCACGCGAGGTTGTCGAATGCGCTTTTTGGTGAGACTGGTTGTCATTAAATTCGTCCGACTTTGTTGGAGCTTAAGCAACTCACACTTCATCTTACGCTCGCGAAGCTGATCAGCAGAAGACATGGACGATCTGTGAAGCGTCATTGCGTAGCGAGGCAAGTCGAAGAAATACGCTACGATAGTACGAATTGGACAAATTGAGGTTGTACTTCTAAGTATATACTTGACGGTATTTTGGGCTTGATAAATTATTCTCAATAGTATGTTGGTGCATAAAGCTTGAGGATTCATGAGGTGGCAGGTTAGAAATTCATTCGTTCAATGGTAGAGACTGGCCTCTTTGTTTCGAGTCTAGATATGGATATCCTGATGTTTACAGCTTGCAGCTGGCAAACCAAGCGTCAGCAAATTTTTCAGTCAATTTTGAAGCTGGCTGTCAGATGCGCACGCTCAAGCCATGTCAAGCGGTCGACGTGTACATTGCTGTTAATGATTGGACCTGAATGACTAGGTACATGTAGCATGTCCAGCTAGAGATGATGTTTGTACTGTAACTGTACTGCATCTACCTTGCAGATATGATCAAAGAATATTAAGCACTCTCTCGCGTTCTATTTTTCTCAATTGATCGGTTATAACATTAGATTCGACGAGCAATATCTGATCCTAGACGTCAATAAATTAGCTCAAAGCCTATCCAACCAAACAAATCAACATTTTAGCTGGATGAACCAACATCCAAAGTGCCAGGCTTTTACACCTACCAAGCTAAATTAATGCGGGGTTGACTTTTATATCAAACTACTTCAAAAAGCCGATACGTTCTTTACCTGATAGGTGTGTGTCTGGCGCGTCTGTAATTGTTATTATCGATAAGACCTATATTACAGAAGCACGAATTACTTCATTCCAGCATCTCCCCTAAGGTCAGCCACCTTGAATATTTGGGAAATCAGAGTACTGAAAATGAGTCAAACTTTCAAGTGTATTTTTAAGCATTCGCTTTGAAACTAGGCTCCAAAGACGGGGGGATGAGCGGATGAAAACCGCTTCCCTCCACAGCTGCCCCTGCGCAGCTTCTGCTCAACTCAACTCATAAGTCAATCTGCGTTGTCGATGGTGGAGCCTGTCGAGTTGCGCGGCCAGCAGCTCGAAGCGGCAGTCGATCGTCTGCCTGACTCCTATTTTGCTGCAGAGGTACTCCCATCTCCGATCAAAGTCAACAATAAAAGTCTTTACCTTTTATGCGAGACGGAAGATAAGGCGCAGCCTTTGGACGAAGATGATATCCTCAAGTCCCACGATCCTTCCTCTAACGCCACCATGAGCTGTACAGACGACGAGCTCGAGCTTGAAAAGCTCGGTCGCAGACGGCAACAATCTAACGTATTTCAACAAAATAGACCGCAGGAATCAGGACACTCGAGGGTCTCCAGTCGACACTCAACTGAGTCTTCCCCAAGTTCGTGCTCGGACCTTGTACTCTCTGGCTTCTCCATGCGTGGCAAAGAAAAGCGAGTTATGTACCACATCGATGTGGTAAATCACGACGCTCCTCTACAAACATATACTATCCGTCGCAGCTATTCGGATTTTAAAAACCTGTACATCCAATTGACAGAGATCCTTGAGAGTCGACAGGCATACTACCGAAACAAGGCCAAGGCTAGCTTGCCTAGAGGGGTCGTCCCTGTTGCAAGTGAGGCAGCGACAAAAGAAGACAAGTTCGAGCGAGCTCTCTTGACGTTTACACTGCCTCCACTACCCCATGCAGGCTTTCTTACGTTCTGGAAGCGACACGACCGATCACACTTGCAATCGAGGTGCAATAGCTTTCAGCTTCTCTTGCAAGTTGTGCAAAAAATGCCTTTCTTGCGTGAGTCTTTTGCTATGCAGAATTTCTTAAGCGTTGCACCTTGTGCGATTCGTGACCGAGGATCCTCTTATGTGTCGCTTTGTGAGTACGGTGTTCCATCAATAAACGCTGAAGACGAACAGAGAGAGCGGAAGCGACGAGCACAACAGTATCGACGCAATAGTAGTGCTAGCAGTCAGTCGACTCGCATGGTGGAGTATTAAGTCTTGATTAGTGAAAGATAAATTGTTATTGGCATACTGTGTTGTATTGAGCATCAAATAGTTAGGGATGAGGCAACAATAGAGTGTAACAAAAGTTTGTGGTATATTTCGAATGTAATGTATGATCATTTATGAACGCACTTCAAGCACATGATACGAAGGAGACCAATTTACAGTGGTACCTATGAGTGTAAGTAATCTAATATTGACTTTTGACATGTAACTGATAGCGCCATGGGATGGACTTAATGAATTCCTTGGCGTGTGACTATCCGACAGGTCGCCGATTTGACCGTGACCAGTAAGTGCAGTAGCCTGTGGCGGATTCATGACGATTTCAATTGTAAGGAATGAACTTGTGACAATACGTTTGAAGCTAAAATTAGATGATGTTCAGCAGTCATTTTGTGACGACGATATGATAATTATTATCTTGTTTGCTGGCAATTGTAATATTCGATGCATGCATTCATGTACTCGGTACAGTGCTTCTGCTCTAGTCCATCGAATTCAAAGCTACAAAAGATTTCCAAAATTTGGTATTGTTCACTGTCGTTCCTCGACAGCTCGGTGTCCAAAGAGCTATCGTTAAGTCGTGTGATTGAGTGTTTGATCGGACATCATTTTTTGCAAGGTAAGATGTGTACTACGAATGAGGGGCATATTGGATAGTAACAGAACGAGAGGGCAAGACGGTATGGTAGTAATTTACCCCGCAAAAAAGAAAAATAAGGCTTATATCTTGTTACTGTTGAGCCTGGACGGCATAGTTCTGCTGCAACCAGAAGCTGCTGCTCATCCACTTTTACTATCTCGTACTTGTAATGTGGTTAATATTCTGTATAAATAGAATTAAAAATTTAGCCATCTGATACAAGACAGCTGGACAAAACTTCGTATGTCATTTTTTTCAACCTTCTCGGTGGAGACGAGCCACTTCAGTTCAATTTGTTCACATCCAAAATGCAGGGAGAGAGATGCCACACATACATTTACTATGCATTCCAGTTTCACTGCACTGGACTGCACAAAACCGGCTTTGTATTTACCAGTGTATGAGCTGACTTTAAAATTTATACCGAGAACTTTGTCCTATTAAATTCGATCGTTACTTTGACGACACGCGCATTCGGTCTATAATTCCGCACCGAATTGACCATCGCTTTTACTTGACACAATGGAGGGGATACGTGTGTTCATACCGGACGAGAAGCTTGTGTGGGTGCCAGCCACAGTTCATTCGGTGGATGCGACAGGAAAAGTCTATCGCGTGTATGTGCAGCCTCTGCCTGACATCTCGGATGTGTCCACCAGATTTGACCAGGATATGCCCGCCGAGATACGCGTAATTGACTTGAACAAAGATGGCATGCCTGACTCATTACCGTTGCAGAACATTTTGGCTCCGAGTGATAAGATGACCAAACATAGCGTTGGTGCTGAAGACATGTGCAAACTAGGTCATCTACACGAGCCTGCAATTGTTTACAATATTCGGGAACGCTTTTACGCTAGAGAACCGTACACATATACAGGCAAAATCGTGGTTGCAGTCAACCCGTACCAATGGATTAAAGAGCATTATTCTGAGGAGCTCCGAGATCTTTATACGAAGCGTCCATGGGACGAGATGCCACCACACGTATACGCGACCAGCGCCGATGCGTATCACCAGATGAAGATGCATCGTATTCCTCAAAGTATTCTCGTCAGTGGAGAGTCTGGCGCGGGCAAGACTGAGACTGTTAAGATTATGATGGAACACCTTGCCAGTATTTCCATGAATATCGCCAATAGGCTACATCCCGGCGAAAGTGGAGAGTCTATTGTTGTCCAAAAGGTGCTGAAAAGCAATCCTTTGTTGGAAGCTTTTGGTAACGCTAAGACTATTCGCAATGATAACTCTAGCCGGTTTGGAAAGTATACACAGTTGCAATTTAACAGCGAAAATTGTCTTGTTGGAGCTGAATGTCGTCACTATTTACTTGAAAAGTCACGCGTCGTGGCACAGGCTGCTGGCGAACGCAATTATCACATATTCTACCAGCTTGTTAGTGCCAGAGAGCGTCATTTTGGCTTTCATGATGGCACCTCGGCCTTAGAATTTCGCTACTTACAGAATGAGAATCTCATACTGGATGGCATGACTGATCTTGAACGATACCAAGTAACACGCGATGCTTTGTCTACTATTGGCCTCAGTGATGTGGAACAAAATGAACTCTTCAGTGCTTTGTGTGGTATCTTGCGTCTTGGTCAGCTCGACTTTGTGCCGCTAGAATCAAACAAAGACGATGCTAGCCAAGCCGTCGCCTCTTTAAACAATTCATCACTTTATGGGTCCATCACCTCTGAACAGATTAAGCAGCAGAAGAAAGAGATCGAGCAATGCGCGAAGCTTCTTGGTGTAGAAGAGGCTGCACTAAGCAAGCAGCTATGCAGTCGTACAGTCAAAGCACGACAAGAAGTATACTGCGTTCCACTTTCTGCCAACCAAGCAGGCAATAATCGAGATGCTTTAGCAAAAGAGATTTATGCACGCGTGTTTGCTTATCTAGTGCGAAGAGTCAATTACAGTATTTCCAATACGGCTGACAAGAAAGGATCCACGCCGTCGTACTTGCACATCGATTTGCTAGACATTTTCGGATTTGAATCCTTTGAACACAACAGCTTCGAGCAATTTTGCATCAACTTTGCAAACGAAAAACTGCAGCAGAAGTTTACGCTGGACGTATTTAAAACGGTCCAGGAAGAATACCAGCAAGAAGGTGTAGGATGGGAGTTCGTCAAATATCAAGACAATCAAGATATGTTAGATTTGCTGGAAAACTCGATGGGTGTCATGGCATTGCTCAATGAAGAATGCGTGCGTCCAATGGGCAGCGATATATCTTTCGTGTCGAAGCTGGTTTCAATTCGAGAGTCCCATCCGCGTTTCGAAAGAGTTCGTCTGAGTCAAACGCATTTTCTACTACACCATTATGCAGGTCCTGTCACGTACGATGCAGAGGGGTTTGTCGAGAAAAACAAAGACTCACTCCAAACCGATTTATTTGAGCTATTAGGCACGAGTTCAAATAGCTTAATGTCGATGGTTTTCGGTAATGACTGCAATGCAGCATTTATGACGGACGCAGACTTGGCTGTTCATGCTGCCACAATGATGGAATCTAGTAGACGCAGTACTTTGAGTCGAAAGACATCTACATTTATGCAAGAAACTGTTAGTTACAAGTTCAAGGCACAGCTATCACTACTGATGAGCGATATTTCCAGCACAGATGTGCACTACATACGTTGTATAAAGCCCAACTCCCGAAAGAGCCCAAATATTTACGAAATAGATGCAGTGGTGAACCAACTCCGTTGTGCTGGTGTCGTTGAAGCGATTCGTATCACACGTACAGCGTTTCCGAATAAGATGGCACACGAGAAATTCTTGCGTCGTTTTGTTATGATGAAAAGCAAGAAGGATATTGCCACTACAAAGGAGTCGACGACTGTTTTCGAGGCATGTGAGCAGCTTGTTGAGGAACTAATCAGTAAAAATCTAGATCTATGGGCGCAACAAGGAAGTGAGCTCGTCACAAGACCAAATTTTGTGGTTGGTAAAAGCCTTGTCTACTTTGGAAAGAATGTGTTGGAGTTTCTTGAGCAAAGACGCACGATTTTCATGCACGACCGTGCAGTATTAATCCAGCATGCTGCACGTCGGTGGGTGGCACGTCGACGGTTAAGAAAGATTCGCACTATAATTGCGAAACTACAAGCACTCCAGCGATGCCGAATACTTCGAAAATCCTTTACAGAGAAACGAAGAAAGTGTATCATCGTGCAAAGCTTGTGGCGTGGAGTTCGTTCGCGCCAACGTGTGTACCTGTTGACAAAAGATAAATGTGCAATTAAGGTTCAAACTGCGTACCGCAAGCATCTATCTGGAAAGAGGTACGCCACTTTCCGCAGTGCTGTGATTAAAATTCAGTCAAATTTTAAGATGAAAAAGCAAGTGAGCAAGTACCACACGCTTTTGTCTGAGCGAAAGGAGCAGGATGCAATGGAGACCCAGGTTGAACGTCTTAAACATCGTTTGGAAGACGAAAAACGTGCTCGTAAGGAAATTGAAGCAGAGAAAGCGTCCTTAGAGCAGGAATTGTATGACGTTCGAAATTCGTCTGGTCGTAGTGCGAGCAACAGCGTTCAGGAAAATGAACGTCCTTCTCAACACTCAAACAAAGGGCGAACTAGCAGAAAAGAGCGTGAGTCAATGGAGGACGGCAAGTTGCTAGACGACTCAGAGCGCATGATCGATTACTTGCAGAAAGAAGTGACCAAGGGCCGTGAATTTATTCAAATTCTGTCTCAGGAAAATGAAAACCTCAAGGCTGAAAATAAAAAGATAAAAGATGCGTACACGGCTGCTGGTGCATCATTCGCTGCGCTCAACCAGCACAATAAGCAACAATCAAAAGCGAATCTGCGCCTCATGAGCACACACGCTGCTTTAATTAAGTCGCAAGATGAAAAGATGAAAAAGCTTAAAAAACAGGTGGTCGAGTTAAAAGAAGATTTACGAATGCAGCGCTCGGTTTACTCGGCAGAGCTTAAAGCTCGAGTTCAGCAACAAGATTTGCTTATTGAAATCCTTAATCTTGCGGAAGCTGATGGAGTCTCAAATGATTTGCTTGAGCGTATGCGTGCATTGGCAATCGATTCAAAGTCGACTTTCGATAATGGAAGTTCAAGCAACGAGTTTATCAGTCGTCGATCTTCGTAAGTTTGTATTTTACTTGGCAAATTTTGAGTGATAAAGCTAATTAGCTCTATGCTATTGCTGCAGTGTTGCAAGTAAGTCGACAAGAGTAAGTGAGCACCATCAACAGTCGTTCGATGTGGCTTCTGTTTCAGTGTCCATCGGCTCGGATCCGTCTCGTACTGAACGCCGAACGATTTCAGACTCGATAAATAAAAACTCGATTACTCGAGGAAACTCGCCTCAAGCGGAAAGCATGAGTCCTACTGACAGCAATTTGAATGGTGACGACGGTCACCGCAAGTCACGTATTGGTGGCATGTTCAAAAAAATGTTCAAAAAAGAGGAATCGGCAACGAACAGTTTTTAAGTGTTCACAAATTTGCTGGGTGTACAATTATACTGCATTAATATACGGGACTTTGACAGTTAGAAAAATCAAATTGAGAGAGAATTTCACCGATTATGCCTGTGATTCTCGGTGGCTTTACCCCCACCACCGTTACTCCTGAATCTCGTGCCGCCTTGGATCGCGCGCTTATAGATTCCGATCTTCACGTGAACAACATTTTGACTGTGCGCTCGCAAGTTGTGGCGGGCACCAACTACGAGTTTGAGGTGGATGGTTCTAGCGCCTCGCATAATGATGCTACACGCTTTGTGGTGAAAGTATTTGACCAACCCTGGACAAATCGTACAGTGCTTACATCTCTTATCGCGGTTCCAAGGACGCAATGAAACTAAGCGAGAAAATATAGCTGACCAAATCGATTTTTTTTTGCTCCATAACTTACTCCGACTCTTCCTACGTTCATCTCAAACGGTCGCATTGTAGAACGTAAGAAGCATACTGCAGGTTTGAAGATAGCAAATAAACTTGCAAACTTAGAACCTTATTTTATGTTCCTTCTTCATTTTTTCAACAAGTGCTCATTCCTTTTTCATCGACCTTAATCCAGGCTTATTCCAAAACGGTGTTATCACTAGTATTCGCTTGGCTTCTTGATGCTTACATTATGCTAACATACAAGGTTTCGATCAACAGCACGCTCGCTACGAATGCTGAAAGCGAATATGTGCCTTTTTTGGGGATGCATGTGGTCAATGCGGTTAAGGCTACAATTGATGGCACCTACATACCTTTAACTACATCAATATGTTCTAAATGTTCATCTCAAAAACCATCAGATGATAGGCCCGCTACAATGACTGCTCTACTAAAATATTTTGCCAGCGTGTTGGTTTTGATAAGCATCCGACTCAGTTTGATACCACAGCTATCTGCATGTACTAAGCTTAATATCGCATCCACTCCACAGCTATCCGCATCGGTTAAAAGCGCTAGGTCATTTCCTTCCATTCGCCAAGTCGAATAGTCAAGAAGATTATCACAGGTCATATCACCGGTGGGTTAGTCGAAGCAATTGTATCACAAATTGGTGATATATGTGGCGCTTTCAGACGTGCTACAGCGTTCCTGGAAGTCATAATTAAGATTGTTAGCAACATTGTTTGTACCAAACTGAGCGGAACGTCCATGGCGCCAAGTCAAATGGACTTTAAAATATTTTGCTGTACAGCTGCAGAAGCAAATCAGCCAGCCAGGTCTGGGCAGGTATCAAAGTACAATGATCTTCGGCAATTTAGTACAAGACGAAAACAATTTGGAAAGTTATCCGCCTTTGATCTGTCCTACGCTCACATCAAAGCAATTTACGGCTTTTAAAACATTCTCTTTGCTCAATTTTTCTGTATGAAGCTCGGAAAGCACGTGAGGTGGAAGTAAAAATCACAAACTACTAAGCACTTGACCCTAAGTACATTGAGTGGATTAGCAAAAACCATTTTGCTGAAACAAATATCATGAGATAAAGACTGAATTTGATGCAGTTTTGGCTTAAGTCGATTAGGTGTTTGTTCAAGAGAAAACGAAGCCGTTAGATACGCGTCGTCAACATAGCGAAGAAGTACGCAGGATTGTTCTAGTTGATAAAGTCCGGTAAGCAAAAATGCTGCCGGTGCGATGAACCAGGAGGATAACGGCAAATCTCAGTAATTAGTACTTGATAGTTGTTAGACCAGCCCACAACGGATGGACGCCTTTACACCATGCATATCACATGTTGAACGCTAAAGAAGCAGGAATCACAATTCTTAAGACGTTTGCAACAGAAAGAGCTGTTTTAAATGGGGTCACACGTGGTTCTGTATTGTTTTCGTGTGGCTAGATAGAACTGCTTATCGTCCGTGCCCATGGGTTGATATACCTAGCAGTCAAATTGATCCGTGCCAGCACAAATTTAAGCATTATCAACTCTGTCGGTTGAATACCTCTTCGCAATTCTTGATATAGAAGATTTGTTACCATTGCCCGAGAACTTCTGCGTATAGAAGCAAATAGTGATTCAATCTGTTCGGGTGAAATTTGGGGGCAGTTGCATTGGCGGCAGCAGCTCGTCAAGGGCATGAATCAAATTTCAAGATTCTTCTGGAACAAGGTGTGAACAAGAAAACTCGGTGGACTGCGCTACGAGGCCGCTTGCCATTCTTGGCTCCATTTGTGAATATGCTGGTTGTGTATGGTATTGATTTGTTGGTTAAGACTGGTCGTGGCACTACTGAAATCGATATTACGATGCGCAGTGAACTTCGCTCGATGCTTGACGTGTTGCGTCAGATTTCCCAAAAGCATAGTTGTCATCAAAGCAGGTGAAGGCATGACACCTTTATACCAGAAGTCAAATCGGAACCGTTGGCACGTAAAGAAGAGTATGAATTATTTGGAGACTTGCCAAATTCAAAATGCAGTAACTATCTATAGAAGATGCCAGCGAATTCGACAACGAGGTTGATGGAGGTCATGAGGACACAGACGCTTAAGCACCAGAACACGACAAGTTAAATCACAAAAAGCATGAGAAGACAAAAAGCTCTGTTGACGAAGGAAAAAGGAAACGCATCCACGAGATGTCCCACTCGAGTGTAAGTGTGTTGTTTCGTCAAGTTTGCTTCAGGAATAGTTGCGATCTCCATACGGTCATGTATATCAATGCCAAATTTTAATGCCTGGTTTTGCGATTTTGGCAATCGCTGTCATCTTTCAGAAAAGATCTGCTTTTAGTGCTGCGATCCAACAAACTAAAGGCTGAACAAGGTAAACAATTAAATTTATAATGACTATTGCATGTATTGGATCGTTGCGCCTTGTGTTCTGATGACCGTCTCGATATCTTCCGTTTCGAGCTCTGAATAACACTTTAACAACAGAAATGTCCATTTGCCCGTAACAGCACTGTTACTTCTACATGTCGATTTGATAAAGCACGTTAAGTGAAATGAAAGCTTACACATTATTCAATTTAGTTCGACAATTACGCTACAACGCAAGGCTCCGATTAATTTTGATCACCTTAAGTTTATAGTACGTCGACCATGGCGAGGTTACGGCCGAGTAGCTGCAATGTACATTGCCCACGAGCGGGAGAGCCCATCATCCATCTTGACTGTGCGCAATTTTTGAAGCGCAAAGTCCTTGTTGACGGTGGCATAGTTCATGTAGAGAAGTGAGAGCCATGGATTGGTTAATTCGTCATTTTGAACGATGGATTCACGTGACAAAATCTCATTCCATTCCTGCTCAACAAAATCATACGTTCGTACATACTCTGTGACGGCTGTAGCTGGGAGCATTTGAATGCCGTGAATGGCATACTTTTCACCACTGAACCAAGTCGCATAGTTGACCTTATTGTCAAAAAGGATGCCCATAACTCGATTGTCGCGGTAATGGTCCGGGTGAGCACGGTTGCCGTCTTCAATCAAAAAGTACGTTTGGATAGCACGAGCGTTAAGCTTGACCATGAGTTTGCCTACGGTTTCAAGACGAACATCTTTTGTGACTTTCCCCAGCAACGTCATGCCATAGTAGAAGTTAATATCTTCTGATGTGCTCTCCTCATCTTTTCCATCGCCAAGTGCCGTGATGCCGTGTGAGTACGAGTGTCCACGGAACCAGTCGAAGCTTCGGAATTTGGGAAAATTTGGATCTACATCGGATGGATTCGCAACATCACGAACAAGAAAACCAGCCATCCGATTTAGCGCTGGAATGCCCGACCACGTTGGGTCTAATTTATTAATGATGGCAGCTGTGACAACCCAGTAACCATAATGATAATGGTGGTCATTGTACATTGTGTTACCAAAATCAACGTTCGGATCGTGAAGAGTAAAGCCTTGGGAGCTCACAATGCCACGATAGATTGTATCGTAGTTGAGAGCGTTAGTCCATGCATTCGTGAGAAACGGAGCCACCAAACCTTCCAGCTTTTTGATGCAGTGAGAAAGCAATTTGGTGTCATCTTCACCAACGATGGACGGATCTCCAGCCATCAAGCACAGCGATGCGTACTTCTGTGCAGCTTTTCCGTTAAAGTAATAGCTTTGACCCAAAGCAATGGTCCACTCAGAGTCAATATCGGCGATCAAGTTCTCCTTGATTTCAAATGACTCGACAATGCTCGCTTTAGGTTTTTGGGAAGGGTAAAAGTCGACTGGAAAGTCTACTGGATCCACCATACGCCACTCTGCAGGTGATGTTTTAGTAACGATTCCCTGCATCAATCCACGCGTTGTGGAATGTGCAGCCACACCTTGAGCTTCAGTGGCAAAGCGCCGATCCATTGTGTCAACATGGTGCACCTGTGCATAATGCAGCATTCCATTTGAACAGTCCCCGCTGGTCTTCCATTGATATGCGTAAGCTGCGTCGTTATAAGCTTCAACGCGACCCCCATCCAAAACGCAATTGGCCGTTAGATCAAACACGCGTTGCTCTTCAGCTGATGCATCTGGGATCAATGCGACGCGAGCAATACCAGTAAATGGCATTTTCATTTCAAGTGAAGAGTGGCCATCGAAGTGCAGTGTCACTTGATCGGAAAAATAAAGATTCCACGTAGCTTTGTTGTCGAACGTGAGCACAAAGCGGTTGTTTATCAAGGGACGACTGGCCGTCTCAGTAGCGTCCAGGCCGTTGATGGTTGATATATTATGGAACGTCTGGAAGCGTGGAGTAAGTCCAGCGTAGCGAGCAGTAACAAACGCCATACCACTTGCGAGTGTTGACTCTACTTTTTTAGACGAATCCTGACTGGAAACAAATCGAAGGTGTACGGTGAGGTCGTCCCAGTCAAAGACTTCTAACGTCGGACGGGTGGAGCTGGAAAATTCCATAGCGGAGAAAGTGAACTCTGGGATTTGACCATGAAGATAGTACATCTCAGCGTCGCCATTACCCGTTAGACCACCTCCGAACAAACGGGTTGTGTACGGGTAGTTGAGTGTCAGACCGAAAGGTTCCTTGAATGGAGAAGGTGTCACGCTGTATGGGTTAGTCCACACGGGCTGTACAATCTCTTCGTTGCCAGTGGTGGCGCCAATCATGTTGCCCCACCAGTCATTCGTTGGAATTGGACGTGAGCCTTCAATACCTGGAGCTAAAAATCTAGGTGGTAGCAGGTTCTTTTGTTCGTCCGTGTGATTAAAAAGGCTTTGTGGTGGAGCTTCAGCGTTGAAAATGGGTTGAAATAAGTCAAACTTGACGTCAGCAGCAATTGTCGTCGCGCTTCGGAGAGTTGTCACGCGAGACTGAAAGACACCGAAGACGGCAGCAGTGAAAAGTAGCGTCGCGACGACTGTCAGCATACTCCATCGGTTAAGGCGATTGCTAGATTTTGGATTGGAAAGTGGGGCAGAGTGTGTCTGAAGCAATGGATTTACCTCCCTATCTTGTCGAGCTCTTGAATTGAAAGACAACATGCTAATGCACTAGTTTCAATGAATTGAATGTTATCGCAGTATGAAGAGCAAAGCAAAAGGAAAAGTGGGTTTTGCTTTGGACTAAACTCCTACATTCTCAAGATTCGACGAGAACGATAATCGTATTGATTGCAAACGTAGCAGCCACAACGCACATATATACACGGATATGAAACCATGAGTGGTGATAGCACCGATGAGACGTTATTGTGCCTTCGCTATGGACGCTGCTACATCAGGTTTTTAATGAAATGAAACTGAAAGTAAATGTATAACGAAAGGCTTAACAGAAAAAGTGCGACCAAACATCGTTGAATCGAAAAAAACGGAAAGTTTGTCGACTGACCACATCTTTAAGGCTTCAGCAAGAAAGCTCTTGCGGTGTACGAGTAGCGCAATACGCGATTATGATAAATACGTGCGTCGATGCAGATATCGATGGCCATGGAAACTAGACTGACTTCCATTTCGGGACGACATTTAAACAATACTGGTAACATTATCCTGCAGTAGGATTCTACTACTCCCTTCGGCAATGAGCTTATACCGATGGCCTATCGCGCGAAAAAAGTTGGTGGCTGAATGCAATCGTCATTTCACTAGCAATTATCATAATTTACCCCAATGCGTACAATTACTTCGAATCTGCGATAGCAAAATCATTTTATACTGAAAAAATTCGTGCAATCGTTGATATATCACAAAGGAAGCCCAAGGTGATTTCTTATGAAACGCCATGAGTTTTAGTCAGAGAAAGATGAATGAATGAGCTGTTTTGTACATAATCACGCTTTGTATGTTCGAAAATTAGAACCACATTGTATTTAAGCTCTTTTTTTTAGGAGATACTAAAATACTAGTATGTTCCTCCTGTCTTACCAAACGAAACGAAAAGTCCAATTAGTTCCACTTGCCATGCCCCACGCTGTTTAGCGTGCAAAAGCAGATGACAAGTTAGACGCAGTTATATGAGTTCGTTGATTTGCCCAGCAAACATTGGTGATAGCGCTTTCTCTGCAATTGCAATCTGATGTTGCAACGACTTGAATCCGCTAAAGCAGTCGCCTAATGTTGAAGCAACTACTTCTTCCGCCGTATTGGGAGCTCGCAGGATGCCATCAGACCCCACCCTATGGTTGTCCACATCAACTGGGTCATCGTAAATACTTTCCTTTGGCTTTTCTGTTGACTTTTGGTTAGACCCGAATAGGCCTGCCACGACGCCCCTGACGCCTTTCACTTTGTGACCTTTTTTGTCAAATTCGCGAGCAGAACGCGCCAAATCGTTTAAAGCGTCGACCGTTGCATGCATCGCACTACGAGCCGCGGTTATCTCTGACTCGGTCGGTTTCTTACAATCGGCGATCTGATTAGCCGCAGCTCGCAGCTCAGAGGTCGAATCTTTTGTTGTTCGAATATCGCTTCTGAGATTAAATTTTGACGTATTGACCAAAAACAATTTATGGCGACTATCAAACTCACTAAGATTGCCTTTTAAACCCTGAAGGCGGTAAACTGCATCATCTGCTGTTTGAATCAGCAATTGCTCGAGCTTAGCAAACACTTGTTTTGTTGCAGTGCGGTCACCAGAAATTGTCATGACTAAACTTTCTCTGTAGTGAACACGTTTACAAATGAGCGGGGGTTTGCATCTGGTGATATGGGTGTCCGTTAGATGTTGGGAGAGAAAAAGCCAACCATGTCTTCGTGCCGTTAATTACGCTGGCTTTTGAAATTGCTGAGAAACTCGAATTCTCGTTCACCGACCCTGCCTCAAATTTCGTCTTTTTTTAAGTCAAGCAAGCACCAACATACCATTAAAATATCTTCTTTATGAACGATCAATAATTCTCAAGGCCGAATATTTTTGGTATGATCCATTCGACCTATCTCAAATAGTTGACAAAGCATTTGACCAGGTAACAGTCGCAACGTTATTCACCCAGACTACAAGCAAAGTTCACTGAAAAGTACAGGGCAATTGAGTTTATCTAACCCGCTGAATCAAAAGATTTGGAGAATTCGCATTCACGACAAGAAGTAGCGCACGGGTATCGAGGGTATGGTTGGCGCTGCTGTAAGTGATCTCGTGACAATTAATATGATTTGTAGAGCCTGATCACCAGATCACGGCTGCACATAAGCTCTATCGCAAAACCAGCATAATGTTTGATCCATTGCGCTTGTCTTAACTTTGAGTCGCAAAATCATTTTGATTGATTTCACAAATTTGCATAAGTAAGATGTGTGTCATGATGAATGTGTGGTTATGTGTTTTGGGGCAAATATTGTGTATCGAGTATATGAGATTTATTTGCGACAGGTTAGTATTACTAGAAAACTTGGATGAACGAGTATCCAATAATCCTAATCTTGAATTTTGGGAATGCTATTTGCGTACTTGTCGTCAGATCGTAAACTAAATAGGTCACGGAATGTAATCGTCGTGTTATAAAATGATGAGGTGTTGCCAGCAAGGTTCACTAAATTTACATTATATTCAATGCTTCGTTTAATGAAACCCGCTTAAATGTTCAATGCTCCGTCATATTAAGTGACACTTATTTTCGGATCAACCCAATTTCCGTTACACAACAACCATTCGCTGCAATAATATAACAGTTGTAAAACTAAACGGGAGAATCTAAATTCGGTGACAAATACTTATGGCAGTTTAGCGTCCAGCAACCCTGGATAACTGACAGAAGCTAAACATTCGCTTGAATTGAAATAACTTACTGTTTTCTAGCCTATACCAAGTCCAAGATGTTTGGGGTGATGTTTAAACGTATGCACAGCAAATACAAAAACGTCCCTACTCCAATATGTGTTGACTACCCATTACTTATCAAGTATGGTATCAGTCTGCAGATCCAAATTGTGAGGCTCAACTGTCCTACGCCAAAGCTTGACATCGACATCGCGCAATCTGAAGGCATGGTTACACCTGTCAGCGCGAGTTGATGCTCAACTGTCTGAAATTTATCAAATTGATATCACTTCTTAAGCTATTTTCCTTTTATAGATGGGCTAACTGGATGCACCATTGGTACCGTTGGGATCTCAACTTTTTCGATGGATTAGTCAGTTTTATTATCTGCTTCATGCTTTTGCCTTGCTCCAATATTAATTGGCAACCGGGTTTCAGAAATTTTCTCATAAGAATGGTTGAAGCATGTGGTAATAGAAGAATTATTCAAGGCCAGTAAATTTGATGGGTGTGCAAAGAAAAAAGTTTAACCTTCGTGGGAGATTGTTGGGATCTGACAATCTTAGGTTGGACTTTGTCGGACAAAATGCCTTTCTTCAATTTCGATAAATATGTCGGATTCAAAGTCGGACGACCTGAACTACCTCATTTCACAACACGATCTCGACAACACAAGCGTTTTAATTATCAAAGCAAAACTACAAATACACTATGGGCAAATCTAGCGATCGTCACATTGCCAGCGAGGGTGAATTTTTCAAGCTAGGGGAAGTTCTTGAAAAAACTGCCAAAGACACATCCACGTGTTTAAAGCTGCTAAAGACGCATTTGTCCGAATACGATAGTCGCAATGGCAACCATTTCATCAACACGGCTTCGTCCTACATGCGCAGCGATATGCGCACTGCGAAGGATATGGCATCGGAGCTGACACATGTGGGCCATCGAATCGCCTCGAATCACAAACCGAACAAGTCGGAGATTTTGTCAGCTCGGAACATGAAGGAAGCGACGACCAAGGCAATCGACTCGCTCAAGATATCGGCTCGCAATTACGACAGAGAGAATGGTCAACGCATGGGTGTGAAAGGTACGATCGATGCTGTCGTTGGTGGACACTCTGACAACAAGGTTGAACGCGAGGGTGGATTATTCAATAACATGCATGGGCATGAGACGACGAACCACCATAAAGGGATGTTTCAGACCAAAGACGACAATGGTGGCGGTATTATGGGAAGTTCGGAAACCGTGGAGACACTCGTAACAAAGATCCTTCGCGATCATTTCGATCTGAGTGCGTTGGAGTATCAGATCACGGCTGCAGAGAAATCTCTTTCGCTTTCAATCGTGGAACGTGCGAAAGAAAAAATCCACGATGTGAAGGAAAAGTTAACGGGCGATCATACTGATGGTCATGTCCACCATTATGGTGGGCACCACTCTCACAACAAAACGGTGTCTCCGTAGTGATATAAGCGGACGCCAAATCGTTGACAAACTTTGAAAAGAGTTGCCTTTACTGGAATGACAGTTAGGTATTTGACGTGCACAACATATATTGACAGTAATAAAATTTCTTTCGGACCGAATAATTTGTTTTGTTTGTTGTTTCACGATCAGATAAATTTGTGAGAACAAACTAGCCTACTGTTCTACATTCTTCCTTTGACTTCTTGATATTTCATTTCGAATGCTAGAAGAGTAAACTTTGTAAGCTAATGCACCGTTTTTTCAATGACCCGCATGGTCTTTGTTACTGTCATGGCGCTTGTCCATCGCGATTCGCTTATTTTAAGGCCATCCACGAAAATGGAAGTAATAAATTGATGTAAAGTGAGAGGGTCTGATTACCGAGCAAACGTTATGGCAGTACAAAGACCATGCGGGTCATTAAAAAACGGTACGTTGGCTTTAAGAAAAGTCTACTGTATTTTCAGCTTTCTTAATTCGAAATGACATTTCAAGAAGTCAACGGAAGAATGTAGAAAAGTAGGCTAGTTCGTTCTCACAAATTTATCTGATCGTGAAACAACAAACAAAACAAATTATTCGGTCCGAAAGAAATTTTATTACTGTCAATATATATGTTGTGCACGTCAAATACCTAACTGTCATTCCAGTAAAGGCAACTCTTTTCAAAGTTTGTCAACGATTTGGCGTCCGCTTATATCACTACGGAGACACCGTTTTGTTGTGAGAGTGGTGCCCACCATAATGGTGGACATGACCATCAGTATGATCGCCCGTTAACTTTTCCTTCACATCGTGGATTTTTTCTTTCGCACGTTCCACGATTGAGGGCGAAAGAGATTTCTCTGCAGCCGTGATCTGATACTCCAACGCACTCAAATCGAAATGATCGCGAAGGATCTTTGTTACGAGTGTCTCCACGGTTTCCGAACTTCCC
>NW_020189293.1:673881-683032 GCF_900000015.1 Plasmopara halstedii
GTGGTTTTACTACGTCAGCTGCATCAGCCCCCTCTTCACCTTCTTGGTGCTAATGTATCTATCGGGTGTACCGCTTGCTGAGGATCGGTACGACGAGCGGTTTGGATTAGATCAAGATTATCTCGAATACAAACGATCCACTAGTCCACTGATTATGCTGCCTCCAAAAGTCTATCGGGATTTGCCTGAACCGATCAAGCGCTGGTGTTTTTTCGAGCTGAGGCGCTATTCACGTAAGCTTCGCGACGGGTCAAACTATGAAACGATTCATTAGATTTGACGCTTGTATTTTAATTTTCAATTGGTGAGTTACTCATTTACCTGCTTAAAACATTCCATGTCATTCATAAGAGCTTAACACACTGGTCCATACTAAGATGCCGTCTAAACCACCCCGCTTACCTTAATGCTTAATGCCTTCGCAAGGTGTTGGCGTTGTCCGCATTAAGTTTCAAATACATTTTTTTAAGAGAGAAAAAAATATGGCTTGAGAGCACTATTGTCTGGGGTCGAAGAGAGCACGTTGTGGGCTCTTGAAAGAAAATATTTGACCGAATTCCATTGATCTCTAGATATCAGTAGAGATTTTGACCAAGAACATGATGCGAATCTGTAGATCTCTTCAAGCAATAGAAGATAAATTAGGTGGTTAAACAACTCAAGAGACCAATATCTGGCTGTTGTTTATCAAAGCATCCCATTTAGATAAAGTACTGAATAGTTGAGCTCTGGCAGAAAAATTATTTTTTTGCCGCCTTTTGAGCATGACATGCTTAACGAACGACTTAAGCTGAATGTACAAGCAAAATCATACGACTGTGGTCTCTAATCTCTTATTCATAATACCATTGTTTTGCAATATATGTCTTCAAGCCACTCTCTTTTGAATTTCTATTCACTGTAAATCAGGCTCTAGGTTTGGCCCAACTCAGAAAAATGTTAAAATTGGATTTTTATAAATTGTTAAGCGAACTTGACAAGAGCAGACTTCAAAACAAGCAGCTTCTTGTCGTGAACAAGGTAGAGACTATTTGTAGCTCTAAAATCGCAATATACAAACGCAGTTACGTGTCCATGCCCATTGGCATCGACTGTGCTTTTCTGCACGTCAATACCGGGACAAAAACACGACAGCCGACAGGAAATGAGCGGGCCAAATCTGGAGGGAGAAAAAAAGTGGCGCACGCGTCTTTACAATAATCGTCGAGGTCAACCACACGAACACCATTTGACGCCCATTTTAAGAAAATTGACATGGGGCGTTGCCATATCGGCATAGATTTTACAAAAATTGGAAAAGTTACTTACGTAAACTACCTTGAGGTGGTGGCACTGATCAATCTACCATGACCTCAATCTCAGTTGAATGATGCCCGAGGACCGTACTTCCCGAAAAGCATTCCAAACGTAGAGTTTGTCAGCGCCAAAGACACATTTGTCTATATTGGCAAATAGATTGTTCAAGCGCGTGCACTCTAGTACCGCTCCCAAGCGTTCTATATTAGTGGCCAAAACATGACTTTCTATGCTCCACTCACTTCTGGAAAATATATCTATGTATTTGGCCTCGATGTAGCCTAAACAACACAATTGTACTTTTTCACCAAGCGAAGGCGAACTATTTCTATTTTCAGCAAGGTTTGGACCCTCTCCCTGAGACTTACAATCGCACGTTTCCCCGAGAATTCATCCCTGGAGCTTGGCTTTGCACTGGATTTGTTTCAGCAGGGTCACACACTAGAGACCACAACTCGTCGCTGTTTTCCCCGTAACATTTGGCTATTGCATCTCTAGACTGTTCTTTGGGTCTGAATAGGGATTTAATTTTTGGACTTTGGCCAGCGGTCGCTTGATGTTTCCGCAGAGAAAATTTTTTTTTTAAAAAAAACTGTGACTCAGAGCCAATCCTGCCTTTTGATCTTTGCTCAAAGCTTCTAGCAATGTCATTACAATCAGTTTGCAAATTTGCCTATCATACGCCAAAATTGTAGTTACTATTTGTCCACATCAAGAGCACCTGGATTATAGCATAGATATATCATGAATCATCAATGCCCCATCAAAGAACAAGTGCATGATATCTAAATTTCCGACCTTTAGTCGATAGATGGCTCACTACTTTCCAGCCAAGCATATTAAGATGAAGTTACATTCGGGATACAGGCGTAGGGACAAAATGGTATCACGCTGTAAGTGGACGATTTCGCGAGTGTCTACTTCGAGAAATGCACGTAACAGGCCACACACTTGGGTTCTCAGACCTTAGCGTACCCCTAATCGATTGCGACAGTTGTGTCTTGCATCAACTTACACGACGCCATAAAAATGTCAATTTTCCGTGAGTTCAGAAATCTCTGGGTGTTGGTATTCAACAGCCAGAACGCGCAAAAGATGCGCTTGTGTTGATCAAAATGCGACTCGACAGCGAATATGGTTTCTTCAGCTTGCCTAACGTCTATCGCCTTTGTCACGCATAGAACCTCAGCTCATCTGACCCTTTTAGATCATAACTTATCTGAGTGCTATATGCAACAATTGTTATTCGATCCGGAGAAGTTGGATGCTTACGAACGGAGAAGGTGCAAGACGCATTTGTACGAAGCCTTTCGTATTAGCTGTGACTGTTATCAGTTTGGTAAAGGGGTCAGCTGACATCCAGTTACGAACAGCTGAAACCTTGAATGAAGCCCAGCAATTTGTCTTTCCTGTGTAAGATGTAGACCGCGCGGCTGGTCTAATCAAGCGGCTGAAACGCTTGCGAGTACTTTCGCTTAAGTAGTTTATTATGACCCATTGCTTCATTTGGTCGGACGTGAAGGCTCTCGACTCGACTCGTCTTCATGAATTAATGACTATTCTCGTTTCCAAACAAGAAGTTGATGTCGCCTCGGTCTCTGTTTTTTGCTGCTGGAAATTCACCTCAAATCCCCCATGATTAAAGAACAACCAAATTGATCGCTCATGGTAGTCTGGATTTGATGATGGGATTTGTCGCGACATTTTGCAAAACTAGTCCTGATGCTGAAGGTGCCTCGTTCATACAGGTACAGCTCGTGTTTCCCAAATTTGCGTGAATCCACCAAGCATGGCCACTGCAAACGGGCAACGTGAATAAATAATCTAAGGCATGACTGAATCACAATACTTTCAACCTTGATTATCTCAAAAGAGATTCTTTCGCTCACACTCGTGGACACCACGCTCGCCAAATACGGCAACACGAAACGAGCTAAGTAAATTCTTCGCAGGTGCCCTGTTTGGAGGTTCCTGAGGTAATTCACCACCTCATTTTTCTAACCAGTGAAACCCTACAGGAAATCAATAAATATTGAGACCTTGAACCTAGCTTTGTGTCAGGGCGTTAATATGCAAAAGCCTCGAAATTGGTCAGAATATTATTCAAATTTGCTAGTACTGATATTGCTGAGACCCTAAGCGGAGCTCGGAAGGCAGAAGTAACAGACAGTTGGGGTTTTCGAGTCAGCGGGATCTAGTAAACGCATGTCACAGTGTTCAGAGTGTATACCTGATGGGACGGATGACAATCCGAAGGGAGGATCCCGAGATATTGCACAGGGCAGTGATACTGTCTCTCGTGCGTAAAACAGTGGATTTAGTGCAGAACTTGCCACCAGTTTTCTTCTTCGAGAAGGGTAACATTTAGTGGTGAATTGTGCTAGACTCTACATCCTAAAGTGACTCCGTCATATTGCCAAATTTTAAAAATTACGTGCTACAGAACAATACGGTCTTTTGTACCCTGTATAGTTGTGTCCTTGACATAGCCCATGAGTATTATCAATTGCTGATCACAAATCAGTGATATTCCTCTTATTGCAACTATAAACTGGTGTGGGATGCTCTAGCAGCTGCTGGAGCTGCTTTAAACATCTCTTAAACATTAGCGGTATTCAACAGTAGCTGAACGGCTTCATCATGTGTAAGCATACCTACCTAGACGACAAATATGACCTTCCTAGACGATATATATGTCCATAGTCGCGCAGGACACGACTATTAAAATTTCGAGTTAAAAAGTATGAACTGCGGGTAGATCATGCAAAGATCAATGTGATTTGGCCTGCAAACGTTGCTGATAATCTGCAGCCTCTCAACAGTTGTTGTGAAAAGGGTGCTAATTGATGCTGGAATGCGTCAGCTTCAAAGACCACAAAAGGAACCTCATGTGCAGCCCAATCTGACGATTATTTTCGTTTCCTTCATCTCTATTGCTGTTACACTTCACCATATGCTTGCCTTTCGTCAATCAGATTCCAACGGTCATGATCGCATCATTGTAATAGATTATTGATGGCTTAAAGCGGAAGAAAAAAGTTATCCAGCTTACAACAAGGATCTACTAAATGACAAGTATGCCCTGGTCAAGTACTCCTGTGTCCCCTTCAAAATCTCGCAAATTGCTTCTGAATTTGATCGTCAAGGCTGTAGATTTTGATTGATCCGTTGATATCAGCTCAGCAGCATTTTGTAAATCGACGAACATATCGCGAAGAGGTTGAGTGTCTGTGGTTGCGGCAATGCCTGAGAGCTAGAACTTGCAGGGGGCGCATAAAGTTGTCGTTTGTGATCAGATCTAATCACACGCAATTTTTCTACCTACACCTTTTCTGTCTGTAGCAGACTAAAATTTGTACTCGCCACAATGGACCCTTCATATTCGTATTCGAAAATGGAATAATCGTATTCTAAAGATTCCTCGGGTGATGTAAGTAAATCCTGACTTTTATTTGGGCTTTGTAGAGCCAAAACACAATTGCGTTTTATTAAATACTTGTGATATATTAGCGATCCCCTGTAGTGGTGGAATGATTCACGCTAGAGCAACCAAAAGTATCTGGGAAGCTTGGAGCACCTCAAGTCAAACGTTCTAGTTGCAGAAATAGAGCGCGTATAAAGATGACTCATTTGAACCTCACATTAAAAGTCCTTGACGGTGTCGACTGCCACCGCGACAATAAAATTTTTAGGCGTCACCCGAATGAGGTCGCTATCTACCGTACCTGCTCGATGTGCAAGGGTAGTGAATTTTCATGTAAAAAGGATATCAGCCGACGAAGCGTCGCGCAGCCCAACGCGCACTTCACTCGTGAGTGGAGGTCAGCTTCCTTCCAAGTTAAGACTTGTTTGATAGATGACTTATGGGTTTGATTAGGGCTATAGACAACACGAACGGAAGGCGTGGGAGAGTGCATACCTGGATGTCGACGACGCGCTTTGTACTTGACAAAGCCAAGTGTTCAGTGACGCTTCAGTCGAAGTGACTAATTTGCTGAAATTGGATTGTAACGCTGTTAGACAAATAAGATCACGTGTTTTATATATAAAAAAACATATGGAGTCAGATACTCTTTGGCGGTTTTGTTAGAGCGTTATGTCGCGGTGTCATTAACATTAGTTGTTCAAATTTCCTCAACTGATGCTAGTTCGACAGCAAGCGATAACCAAGATTAAGTAGATGTTGATTAACACGAACGCATGATCCCGTTTGAGCCTTGTCAGTTTAGAGCAGTTGAGGAGAGCTACGCGACAAAGAGGTCACGTGCAATGAAGTATGCGCTCTTCAAGTTCAGGGTGCGTATACTTGGCTATCCGGCTTTTGTGATCGCAACAGACCATTCCTTATTTTGTATAACGATGTAATTACCACAGAAACGCAAGATGGCTAGCTCTTTTGCCGAAAATACCTTCGGGACTTTGTATCGGCCGTTTAGCTTATTGTGCTGGCGGATTCGCTCTTCCGTCGCATGACACGATGGTAATGTCTTCCTTTTATTAGGCAATACTTAAAGCGTTCTGGTCGGACGCAATACCCTTTGCATTGCTAATATCTTGGGCAGCAAGAAATCTGATAACTCATTTGACGCTGTATCAAAACAGCCGAGTACTCATCTGCAATCCCTTTTGCCACGGCTTGCGTATCACAGCACCCATCCACTTGAATATTATCATTTAGTGGTGCCTCATGATGAGTACAAATACAGCTGGAAGCACATGGTACACCTTGGACTACAGCTTTAGAAAAAGACGTACTACTCACTGAGCTATGTCTTTGTGGCTTATGGGAAAGTACGTCTGTGAGCACGTGTGAGGTGCGCGCATGGAATTTACCATTGCTGCATGCGTCGGTCTCTCTGGACCAATGACTATTTTGGCAATAAGTTGGCGGTTTATCAGTATAAGCATTCCTTTCGGTCTTTCAAATGATGCGTCAGGTTATACCGGCATTTGGTCATTGTGGATCATCTGAGCAAAATCGCCCACATCACTGCTGTCAGCGATACTGACACAGTGAACATTCGGCTAAGCTCTTCCTCAAGAAATGGTTTTGCCATCAGTAGCGGTTTCTGGCAGCCATTTACTGGATATAAGTATGCGCTATAAGCAAAGCTTTGACAACACTGGATGGAACGCACTTGCGTAGTCGAGAATACCTTCGAGGCTTTTTGAGAAAAGACCGCGGTGCTGTAGTAAGGTGCTTCCACTCGCTTTATTGCTCTGTATAATACAGTGCACACCTCTACAGGCACTGCGACAATCTCGAAAATCGTTTGGCTAGCTCAGATGCCTTTGATACTGCTACGAAGTAGCTCCAATTTTAGGTAAGCGCTGTCTCTAACCCGACCTGTTGGTATCAATTTGTAAAAAATCCGCCATCATGATCCCACTCATTGCATAAACCTGATGGGGTTCATGTTTGCAACGGGCAGGTATGACCCCAAAATTCAACGTTAAACTCCTGTTTGAAGATTTCAAGACAAGTCGAATCTTGTAACACATCTCTTGTCCATGTTTTTTCTATGCAAGCACCCAGCTTAGCTCGACACATTTTCGACCCGGTACCAGCGTTCACGAGACATTGTGTGAGATTTGTGCTCAGTATTCACTGCCGTTGCTTACTTGTGATCATCGTCGCTGCTCATCGCTTACTGGTTTGTTGATGGCATATCGTCTTTGTCGCCCGTGCTGACAACATAAGCAAGCACAGCCTCAAAAAAAGCTTTTCCATCGTTCTGGCTTGCTTCGCACTTGATGGCTTGATTTTCCCTTCCACCTCCTGCTGTTGGTCCTTGATTACATCATCATCAAGCAGAATCACAGGCTCTGTTGATCTGCTTGTCCGACTTGGATTTACGTGATTTGCAAGCCTGTGTTCCGTGATTACATCTTGAAATCGGAGGCTCTACGATGCCAGCTTCATGCCAGTTGTTGAGGGAGTAGGATGCGAGGGCAGTTGGGGCAGTGAGACCTCTTGATTTGACTTGATCTCAGTCATTTCAGTATCGGAAGCTTGATTCTCGAAGCCTTCCAGGAGTTCGTCTGTAACCGGTTGCTTTCGGCCGCAAATCCTAATGTCTCTGTCATAATCATCCTAGGTCACGTAAATAATCATTTTTGCTTTGGTAAATTTGCGGTGTATATGCACCCCTCTTCACACTCACCTAGATGTACCAACCGTGTCATATTGATCTAAAACTTCTTACGTCAAAACGCGATACTTTTATTTCTACAGATTCGAAAAACATGTACCAAAAACTCCAAGGATCGAGCTTTGCTGTTTTGGCGTCATCAACATGCGCGTATACCTGCGTTCGATGCACCTGAAAAAGTTTCAATGACGTCTGAGTTCGCCTTGTTTGTCAAGTGTTTGATGGCGTACACCGCCGTGCTGACTACTTTAGCCCGCTACTCAGAAGATATGTTTTAAGCTTGAAATACTCGTGCTTTTCTATGATCGTACGCTGAATCCATTCCTCCAATACGTTCTGCTGAAGGATAAACAACTCGATGCACTGATGCATGATGCCACGCCTCGGCAACTTTCCTATTCACAAATTTTGTCTTGTTATTCGATCGTACATTCGATAGTACACCATAAACTCGTCTAGCTAGGCGGCTACCTCACTCTTGTGTTATATGAAACATGTTATCACAAATCGTGAGAACCATCCATATACGTTAGCACATTCCGTGTACCACCCTTTGCGACCGGATTATCGGGCTCACCACGTTAGTGTGAATAATCTCTAGCGCACTCGATGTCTTCGTAATGATTTATGAAAGATTCAAAAAGAACCTTCTGCTTCCCATCATGTATCCGTCCACCACAGAGCTTCTCAACGCCTTGCTTTATCGCCCGCATTCTCCTCGAAGCGTGTGGTGTCTAAACCTGAGTGTCCCAAGCAAGCTACAACAAACATCCTGGAATGTTTAGATCCTCAACCATTTCAATTTGCTATCCGTTAAGCCCAACCACGTACCCTATCGATGTTATATTTTTGATCACGAGGTTTTGGATGCCGGTTCGGAAGTCACCATTGTGGATGGCAAGAAGATGCAAGTCGAGATGCAAGTCCCAAGCCATCCACAATGGTGACTTCCGAACCGGCATCCAAAGCCTCGTAATCAAAAATATAACATCGATGGGAAATTTGGTTTCGCTGTCAACCAGCCACCCAGCGTGCCGATCTTTCCCCCATTTCAAAAATAGCACCATCTTGCTCGGCGCCACTTGGATTCATGCAGTCTCGCTTCTGATAATCTGTTGGGTTGTGAGTTGTAGAAAGCAAAATGTGAGTGAATACATTTTTTATTCTTATTTGCTCAATGACTTGCCACACGCCCTCTGTGCGTTTGTGAACAGATGATTCGTTGAGTCAAAGCTTCATCTGCGCAAGGTGGACGGCGACTTCGCTGCACGTATGAAGTGGTGACATGTGGAGGAGGCAGCACATTAAGAGCGCATGTTGTACTTTTCGATAGAGATGTAAGTCCTCATAGATAGAAGCATTTACGTCCTGTGAGATATGCTGCAGCTCATAACCTTTCACATGGCATAACAGGTGCGCTAAGAACCAACGGATCCTCGTGTGGAATGGTTGTTTGAGATAATCAAATGCCAAAACTTATTAGTGATCTGAGAGTTATTTGGTTGTGATAAAAGGTCTTGTTGATTGCTTAGTAATTAATCGAATTGTTTCGCCATTTTCTCTTACGACTCTAGTATCACCATAAGTAATTCGCAATTTAAAATATAAAATACGGAGAATAAAAAATGCCCAACTTTTGCCATATATAAAAAATACCCCAGTACGTAAATTATCACCGGGGAGCCGTAATATTACACAACAGA
>NW_020189293.1:683042-684085 GCF_900000015.1 Plasmopara halstedii
CATCCCAGCCACTCGCAAAGATATAGCGCAAACTGCCGACATGGCACGATCACACATCAATCTTCTTTAAGAAGTTGTGAAGTGGTGTTAGTGTGCAGCAGATGAGGCGGTCTGTAGGGCTATGAAAGAAAGCCTCATGCGTACCCCGATTTTGGTCTCTTTGAATCTAGATTGGTCATTCCGCGTCCTCGGCAATGCTTCAGCCTTTGCAATATGTTCCAAGCTGATGCCACTGGATACGAGCGCATGATCGCGTTTTTAGTCTCATCAGCAAGATTTTGCTGAGAGATAATACGCTGCTAATGACAAGGAGCTACTTGCAAAAAAGTATACCTTTGTCAAATTCAGGCACCTGCACGGCACAGAACGTTGTTAATTCAAATGATGCGTCGTTGCACAACGCGGCATTTTTTTACGAAAATATGGCAGGATGGCTATCATTCATTGCGAAGTATCCCTTGCGAGGTAAAATTCATGCGGGATCGGCTTAATGTGATGATGGATGCTCTTTCGCGCCACTCAACTAGAAATTGCTGCATGTGACAATCGTGACGCCGGATATTAAGAAGTGGTACTCATACAAACAAAGCGCTGTCATATGCCACGTACATTGCCTCGTACAGTATTTTTTCTTCAAGCTCCTCATCGTATGGCTCCGCTACTCGCCGAGTGTCATGCGGAGCAGCGCTGTAATACAGCAAGCCTTTAGATTAGGCATAGCAGTAAAGATGTGCAACTGCGCGCTTTGATAAGTCAGTATCTGAGCTCTCAAACGTCTTGCTTTTAAAAGTTTTCTGCAGCGCAGCAGTCAAACCTTTCGCTCTACGTTTCGCCGCTATTTTCCGGCGTCACGATTGTCACATGCAACAATTTCTAGTTGGGTGGCGCGAAAGAGCATCCATCATCACACTAAGCCGATCCCGCATAAATTTTACCTCGCAAGAGATACTTCGCAATGAATGATAGCATCCTGCCATATTTTCGTAAAAAATGCCGCGTTGTGCAACGACGCATCATTTGAATTAACAACGTTCTGTGCCGTG
>NW_020189293.1:684095-684607 GCF_900000015.1 Plasmopara halstedii
TGATTGCCCAGACGCCGTGGACGCTTTTGATCAGAAAAATCAGGACGCCCCGCCCTTCTCGGCATAAGCCAGGAAAGTAGAAGGGTCATGGGCTGAGCTCAAGCGGTGGCCCTGAGCTCTTGCGGTCACAGACACAGAGTTCGCGGGAGCGTTAGGGGTTAACCCATACGTCGCAGGGCGACATTCCGAAGGAAGTTGACGGCGTGCCTTGAGTTTGGCAAATTCAAATCGAAGGTGTCGCTTCGCTCCCACGTCCACTTCCTTGTGGCTCAAATGTAGGTTATACAGTGAGTAAAGTTTTCAATGCTGTTGCACCCATCGCTCAAAGAGCGCTTCGTCATCTGAAGCGCTTTCGCCAGGTGCGAGCACTACAGGTATCGTCCGCATTGCGGATACACAAGAGCCACCTCGTTGAGCACGTAGACGAGTAAGATAAGCTTCTTGCGGAAATTGTTAAAAGCAGGTAATGCAGTGTTGGTCAGCTTGTATATTGAGAAGTGAGAGAAGATTTC
>NW_020189293.1:695763-695895 GCF_900000015.1 Plasmopara halstedii
AAACGTTTGGGTGCGTTTATTGCTGCCGCCACGTCAATTGGATGCGTCTGGTTTAATTAGATACACTGAAGCATGCTTGAAAGCGCTATAAACGCATGTGACTTGATATCTTAGCTGCTCACAATGTGACAA
>NW_020189293.1:695905-716674 GCF_900000015.1 Plasmopara halstedii
GCGACCCTCAATGAAGATGTTGCTTCCGGGAAAGGGCCAGATGCCGTTTTGGTAAAAGCATTCCTTAGCGCCATAGTCTACCGATTTATGCCTCCCTCGGCAGACAGACAAAGAAACCTAGAGCGCACCAAATTTGCCTAGTAAGATGGTTCGAAGACCCGCGAAATTTGTCGCTTCGACTCATCTAATGTTGAGAACGCCTAATTTACGAAGGTATTGCACGTTTGTGTTCATTCTCGCGCAAAGCGGTACGGCGTGGTGTCTGCAAGCGCGGTGCTTCGTGCTTTCTTTCTGAACAAGATGAAAAGATATTTAACTCATTTTCCCTCATCCTAACAGACCAACATTTTCCGTTATGCCCCCAAAATACCGGTTGTTCAACTTCAGCGGCCGCACAGTCGGAACTTTATGTTTCTTTTATATTATCCGGTTGCGGAGCTTCTGATCGTGCCTTCCCAGAGCAATTTCAAATCTTGTAGGTGCCGACTTGAAGCTATGACCGTCCAGGCTCTTATCCAGCCAATTTTCGGATTTAAGATGGCGGTAGCTTATTAAGCCGGTCATTTATCTCTGGGCTCAGGATCGGAAAGCTAATCATGACAGCCTTATGCACGACACGCACGCTTGCGCTAAATAGGAAGGCTTAATAGTAATGTGGTTAAACTGCAACTGTATTGACAAGGTCTGTGGTTCCTCAGGCTCCATGTATAGCACCACAAGAGCTCCTGGAGGTTTTACGTGTAAAATCTACATATATCGAAGTGAAAGTTATAGAGCTGATATATAGAACTTTTGGAGCACTGACGTGAGCTTAGGGGGTCCTTGTAAAATTTGTAATTGATTTTATTTGAAGATTTGGTGCCCTGAGGTTGAAACAAGCGAACTACGATAATTTTAAACTTAAAATCTCCGTGGAAAGCTCCCGCAAAGTGAATAGTTTGCACAAATCATTTCATATGGTAAAGACACGTTGGTCTCATCACCGGTGTAGATTTTCAAAGTTGGGGATTGTATTGACTAGTTCTCGAATGTTATCACTGCAATGATTTCACACACAGAGCATTCATGACATCATCCAATGATGTCACACAGTGCATGTGGGATCTGTCGTACTGTAATTCCTGTGTTTTTCCCCACAACACACGTCAAAGTAGCTGTTTACAACAAAAATTCACTATCATGCAATGGCTAGGTATGGCTCATCACACCGGTATTGAATTAATCTTCACTCCTTGATTGTGGGGCTGAGCTAAAAGGGCAATTAAGTGCAAAGAGGGGTGCCGTGACGTTGCACAGAGAAAACTTCGACATTCAGAAGTCGTGTTTACAGACGCACAGAGAGTGCGTAAAAGATGATTACGAGCGCTCCTACAAGGATTGGAACCAAAAACTTCTTTTGCAATATGATATCTAGTAAGCTGTGCCATTCAAAAGTACATGTATTTATGATTTAATGGTACATACTAATACTAAAAACATATGATGACTATCTCTTGGAAAATCGATCTATACTTTCCAACTCGCGGCTAGTAGCCCACATGACTCCTTTTTGAAGTTTCGTCACTGTCATACCTACCGATATTCTAGTACTAATCAGAATTCAACTACATGTAATGTGGATTTCGGAAAAATTGAAATAGTTTAGTTGTAATAAAATGTGTTAAGGGTAGGTAAGCAAAAATCCAATGCTTGTTTTGAATCACACTTTTACTGATAATGGTTCCAAGTCACTTACCTGGTTCGATACCCACAGAACCCGAAAAAAGCAGCCGGAAATAGGTCACTTAAGTGGACGAGCAATCACACTAAAGAAGTTTCTGTCTGCCAACTCATACCCAAATGGGTGTGTGATTGCTGGGTGGGCTGGATGCCCCACTGACCAAAAATTCGACTTAGTGTAATACAGAGTATGGAACTGGGTTTCAAAAATAGCTCAGATGGCTACCAGCATATCGCGGTAGAGAATGCTTAATCTGAGTGTGTGGGTTCCGGTAGCTCAAATCTCTTTCCAAAATGGCTTTGCCGTATGACTCTTAGTTGGGCACAGGCGCCGGGTTGGCCGGGTTGGTACTCCAAGTGATACTGTGGTCGCTCTTCATGAAGAACAAATCCTTCGCCTCACTAAGCATAGATCGTAGTTTGACGGCTCGGGGGATGCCTTTCTCACCTAATCTTTGAGTCATGTAGATCCTCACTTGGATTATTCTATTGCGAACAGGCATTTTTAAGTTCAACTGGAAGAAATGGACTTTTTTTGTATCATGGGTTACACGTATCCTGGTATAAAGGGGTGGGTCACAGAAAAATGGGTTGACCACAAGATGGTGTGGCTACACCTTAACAAGAAGCGTATATTAATTAGGTTCTACTATTTAATTAGTAAAATCTATAGATTTAGATATTTGCCGCAAATAAAACATATAAAATACAGTTTACAATCTGAACGAAAGAGTTTTGCCCTGGATTAAAGTTGTGGTTACTACTTGGAATAAGCGGATTGCGATCCGCTACACTCATACTGCTTCTAGTACAGAACGTAAGGTCATCGACCTTAGCTTAGCTTCCTTTAAGCAAAAGTGCTACGGTAGCCCCGCTGCATTTTTCCTCGATATGACATTCACTATTTTGCCCAGTCTTTAAACAAAAAATGACTGTGTCCCCACTGTGATACAAATTTTATTGGATGGTGCATTACAGTGTTTTGTGCAGATTACATCCGTCATAGGTCAAGGCGATTCTCAAACTAAATCATGGAAGTCATCATTAATAACAGAGAGCTTGATAACTCAGGCTACAGAGGCAACAACGCTTGGAATGGATCGCATGATGCGTGATTGCACTGTCTTGACCGATTTCTTAAGCGGCAATCGCAGATCTTGTGCAGTGAAAAATTAGACGAAGAAGGCATGTATATCGTTAGCTTGAGGCACAACGAAACCTTTATGTCAATTATCAATTTACATTACGTACTAAACATTTCTCTGCTGGGTCATCCATCATATGATGCACAGCTTGCTGGCTTAGGTTACCATCAAATGTGTTTTCCTGTGTGAAACACTTCTCATTCGTTTAATAATAAGCATGCTGGTAATATACGATTCAAACCTCCAAATCATTTGATGCTAAACGTTTGAAGTTTCGCTGGTATATGTCTCAAATGCTTAATAGCTGAATGATTTCGTGCTGCGAACTAGCAAATTCAATGTGCATGAAACATGAGCTGACGTCAAAGAATAACATTAAATTATATCAAGTAGTAAATAGCGATCTTCTTGTTCGATCACTTGACAGAAAGCGCTGGTCAAATAGACGAAAGCACCGGATCCAGTCGTGCTTCCGTCGCCCAAGCCACTCGATCGGCTGTCGAAGACATGGGACAAAAGACACAGTGATAGTCGACTCGCTACAATTCTAAGACGGAGATGAACTTCGTTTGGTCAAAAAGGAACTGAACGAGCTTGACCTCGATACCCACAAATGCGCTGTGCATGGAGTTTAACTTTTCCGACTTTATTTCCAGTCAAACCCCGTGTGCGAACTAGCCAGCGCTCGTCGTGCTGAGGTGCCTAACGCAGACGATAGCGAGGTACGAGTGCTTTTCAAGGAAGCGCGACGCGGCTCGGTACCATATTTTGCAGGTCCTATCGCGGCTCTCGACGACGCAAACACAGGAGGTTTTGACGGTGCTGAAGCGGCACGATGCAACGTGCGTGTATCGAGCGATGATTTTGAAGACGAAACGGGAGATTTTGTCGATGCTACCGTCTTTTTCGATAACCAACCTGCTGAAGCTTGCTGTCTAGCAGATGTCGGGGCGGGAGGACTTGCTGTCTTGAAAGGATTCAGCGGCTTTTGACACTCTGCCGAGATGACATCATTCCGTCGTAGAGATTGAGACGTTGTCGTGCCGGATTGTGAACGCGATTGAAGCGGAGACCCCGACTCGCAATGATACTCTTTGACGGCAGTTTGACCTGCTGTTAGCGACTTGCGACGTTGGTATGAATCTACCTTTTCATCATTCAAGTCGAATCGTTCGAAACGCTCATCCTTTGCTTTAAGGCGTTGAAGCCGAGGGACGGCTGAGGATTTTTGCGCCGAATCTGACACTACTAAATTGAGAGCAGGTTTCGACACAGGTGATTTTTGGGATCGGTAAAAGGTAGCTCTTTGCAATGATGAAGTTGTTGACTGCACTGACCTCACTGAACGGCTCGATCGCGCTGAAGTCGTCGACGCAGCACTGCGACTAGATTTGGCTGACAGCGTAGGGCTTGATGGCCGTGAAAGCGGTTGAAAAGAAGCCTCTTGTATTGTACCATCCGTTTTAAAGCCATGTAAAGCTTGCTGGCTTTCGTCAAGATACCACAAGTGTCGTTTAAACGCCTCGTTATTGCTCTGTGCGTCATATAATTCATGTTCAAACTGTTGACACTGTTGCTGCAATTTAATCACCTGTGCCTCTGCTGTCTGTATTTTTGTTTCAAGCACCCGATTCTCTTCTTGAAGCCTAAAGAGAGCACCAGTTTCAACACTTGGCTTGATTGCTCCCATCTGAACTTGACTTACACGTGCACCAAATTGTAATGAGCACGTCGTCTCTTCAGCGTCTACAGCATCAGGACTCACTTGCAACATCACTAATGTCTTTGCTTGTCCAGACAGCATATCCCGTAGCATATACGTGAGCTTTGAATTACGAAACGGCGTATGTTTAGCCTTGTGCTGTAGTGCATACACAACATCTCCAAGAGCAGCGAGCGACTTGTTAATATGTTGCGTCTCTCGCAATCGATCATTTTCCACTTGGCTACGTGCAATGCGTTCAGAGCCAGCTAAATCCACCAAACACAAAGTACTCATTCGCACCTCGCGCGTCTCTCGGTGCTGACTTTTAAGATGCAAGAACACAAGCGCATGAGATCGACTACTCTCTACATTCATCTTAGTCGCTGCAATATTCCGATGAGCGTTTCCATCACGTATCGCAGCATTCACTTGATCATATGATTCAACGTCACGAGCCGTGATTTCCTTCTCAGATTTCACAACTACGTTCTGACCTGTTCCAGCGTTGCTTTCATGCAACAGGTCGAGAATCTGATCGTTGTAGATTTCAACCATACTCACACGAAGTGAATCTTGATACATCACGTGTCGCTTTTGTACCACGCTAAATACATGCTCCAACGCGCGTGGAATCATTCCAGCACCAGCATGAACCATCCGCCCATTTATAAGATCTTCCAACAGTCCGTCTTCACTTCCAACCATCGTATGTGTCTTGCCCGATCCGGTCTGTCCGTACGCCAAAATGCACGCATTGTATCCATCCATGAACGATGCAACGAGTGGATTTAACTCTGCGTACACTTCTTGCTGCGTACACTGTGGTCCAAACACTTGATCGAAAGCAAATTCTTTTTGAGAGCTCGTAACCAGTAAATTATTCGGTCGTGGAATTTCTACCGCCAGTGTCTTACCCTCATTTGCTGTTCGACTAGGTCGAACGCGACAATAAACTCGAATTCGTCCGGACAGTTCGTAATACTTTTCCAACATCATTGTTCGCTCTTTCTTCTCAGCAACATAATTCTGTTGTAGCAAAGATTCTCGTCGCGTTACTTGCTCTTCTAGCGTACTCATTCCGCTCTGTACTGTACTCATGAGATCATTAAAATCGTGCTTGACCTGTTCCTTTAACGCTGCAACTTCTTGCTGCACCTTTCGTAATTCTTGAACTGTACAATCAGCTACAGTCTTCCATTTGACAATAGCACTCCCTAAGTGCAGCGTCTGATACTGTAACAACTCATTCTTCTGTACCAATTCTTCGAATTCAACTTCCTGTTGTTCCGCTTGTTCCAATTGCACACGAAGCGCAGTATTCTCTTCTGTGAGACTTAATTGAAGCGCTTTCGCACCTTTCCATTTAATATAAAGACGCTTTCGCTCGTATTCAAGCTCTAAGAGACGACTTTGGAATGCAGCAAGCGAATCACCTTGTTCATTCGAGATTATTGCATCGCTTGTACTTCCACGAAGGTACGTTTTACTTGTTTGTTCATGCAGCAGTTGAGTGATACGCTCTAGTACTTCCTCAGGTGGTAAGTCTTCGTATTGAGGAATATGTACTGCCATCGTGTCGAATTCAAGTTGAGAAAGGACCAAAGTCACGTATTCATTCGACTCTGGCTGTTTAAACGGCACTTGAATGACGTTACGACCGTACATGAAGCGATGCGCTGTCATTTGAGACAACATCAAATGATGTGAACCGTCTGCATCGAGTAGAGCGTCGAGTGATGAAGTGGAAGACGTAGACGACGTGGGGGAATGCATTCGCAGTGACGTTGACCACAGCGGCCTCGACGTGTGAGAGACAGAATGCTAGGTAGAAAAGGGACCAGGATTCCACCGGTTCAGCACATAGCTACGTACATCTTTAGGGCACAAAGCGTTTGGATCATGTAAGGTAGCTTTCCGAAACTGAATGGTACTAGATTTCGAACTGGTTGATAGCATTTTGAACTGAATAGTACTTGACTTTTTAGGGCTGCATCCAGATAAAGTGAATGGTCCACGTGCGACTTGTACATCTTGTTCACATCACAAGCTCAAGTTCCATGTTTGGTAACGTATAATCCGCTAGATGATAAACTAACATCAAAACAACTTGTGGAGTCTGCTGAACGCTTCAGTCGAAAGTAAAGAAGAAAATGGATATGCTAGACTTGAGTGTGTAGTCAATAGTGGCAATACCGTCACAACAGAAGGTAGAGATAATTTGAATCAAATCAAGTGCAATTTCTTAAATTTTGCTACGTCTCGCTATCGTTCTGGTTCGCAATCTAATCATGTAAAATGAGATGTCGTCTTGAAAGTATCAATCTTCATTGATAATACACGTGATCAATGCTTACGTCTTGTTCACGCTTCTCCCCAAATCTCTCAATCAATCAACAATTTACACATCTTGAGTCTCACCCAAAGAGAAGAAAGTGCTTCAGTCGGTAGCGGCGGCGACGATTCGTGTCGTCGTCATCACTTTCATACCAATGTCGATGGCGTTTCTGGGTTTTCTTTTCGACAGGTTTCACAGCATGACCAGTATATTGTTCAGTACTTGACGCCTCCCTTAGTGCTCGGACCTTCGCGCTAAGCGCACAATTAAATGCAATCGATGAAGTTATAAATACGATCACTAAGAAATATAATCGCATTCTTAGGTGGTGATGAAACGTGAGAATGACTTGAGTTGGTGGCCTCGGCGTATTTACAGTAGAATAAATCCGGACAACTGACGCACAACTGATTCTAAAACATCCTGATATCAGAACTTAAGGATAATGCTAAAAAACACACGTGTGTTTCCTATAAATAACAAAAGGCTCTTGTAGAGAGAGAAAATAACTCCCATTATGACCAATCATCTAAGCGACGTTTATGAACTTTGCACAAGTAAAGCTTCGACTTGAAAATTTCAAACACAAAGGAGCTAGGTTTGCGTGTGCTTACCAACAGAACTACCTCAACGAAGGATGCTGCTGCTATATTTCTATTTAGATTGATACTTAGTACATGCGTTGTACTACTTGTCAAGTACTATAATCTTATATACTTAGTCTTCTATTAGGTGCGACTGGTCAAACTTTACATCCTACTTTCAAAAGTGTCAGAATATCGATATTTATGAAGATCCGGCTAAAAACTTAAAAATTAAGATTTCTTTGGATTGCCTGTTTTTTCATATTTATTCAACCCGCGTTTTCGGGGTAGTCCAACAAGGTTTGCTATAAGACTCTTTGCCAATTCCTGATCTCCACTCGCGTAAAGGACCACGCGAAACTGAGTATTGTTCTTCCCTTCATTTACTATAAAGAGCGAATGTGAACCTATTCCGTGAATCGATTGAGGAAATCATAGTTGTAAAGCTCCGTGGATCTAATTAAAGAAATACTTAATTTGATTGCTGCTAAGACTGCAACAAGAAGAAAAAAATTGCGGACCATGACATGGTGAACTCGTACAGCTCGCAATCTCTAACTTTCGAGCTCACGCAATGCGTGAAGGTGAAGCAACGAAAATTAAAAATTTTGCACCTGGCGGGGTGTAGCTAACAGCATCACTAGTTGTTTATCATTAATTTAGTTAGGATTGTTAGCGCTAGATCAATCCCATAAACTTCGCTACACTCGCCACGTATCATGCAACCAAACTGCCGTGAACCTCGCACAGATAAAGCTCTGACTTTTAAGTTCAGATTAATCTACGCACAGAGAATGGGCTCTCTGACAGCCAAATTTTGAGGAATTCGAACTTTTCGAAGTAAAGCTAGCGTAAGATATTACTATGTCGTACTACTTGTCATTAAAATCATAGCGCAGTCCATGAGTCCCACATTGCTGAGTCTCATCATACTCAGCCGTACCGATTTCTAATTATAATACTTCATCAAAGTATTTCGTCTTGGTTCGAGAGGCAATTGTGTAATGCATACGCTCACCATGATAAGGCACTTTCCTTTTCACTTCCTCCAGTAAAATGATATCCAGAACAAGGTAGTAAGTACCCAGTGAGAACTTCATACGGATCTGCTGTACCAGAAGTTCGCCATCCGATTGCACGTACTTGAGCTAGCTTCTACGAAAGCATTACATGCATCAAGTGCAGCTTTACAAAGAGAAGCTATGACTCTCAGATCTGGCATTACCAAACGCACAGAGATTGGTTCCTACCTCTGATAGCCAGATACATATTTTAATCATTTCTGTTAATGAAAATTTCTTCCTCTACCTCTTCCTAAACTATCATTCAATAATTTTTGTCGGGTCTTGTCCATAAGATTCGTGCGATTGTTTGCTGCGTTTGGTACGTAGACTTTCTCAACCCGACCAGACTAATAAATGAGAACCTTAGCTATCCAGTACATATTCACAAGCACTTGAATTTCCCACTCTCCGCCTTTCTGGTTAGCAGACAGGCTCAACTCTTTCAATGAAGCAAGTGTCACGTTTCGCGACTGTCAACAGCTAAAATTCCTTGGCCATCGATTCTTTCCGAGCTTGGATCAGGCGTTAAGAGACATAACGATGGCGTCAAAGAAATCTCAGTACTATTCTCAATTACTTCAATTATTTTAAATGATTTAGATGGTAATATTTCCAAAAGTCTTGACAGGTAGCCGATTTTCAGCCAACCAATCGGCTGATTGCGAGATTAATTTCTCCCTTACTCTCTCTGCTTTGTGCGACGACGGCACGAACACTACCTCTTCGGTTCCCTGTGCGCGGTCGTCGCGATGGAGTCTCTTGAGTCTTTTAAAGAGCAGGAAGAAAAGTCGAATAACCATGAGGTGGATTCTAGCTCCGACTCTTATGACAAGTACTTGTCTCGCCAAGCCACTGCCATTTCTAGTAGCAGCTATTCTGACTCAGGTGATGGCACACGGTACCGCGACTTGGCAGACGAAGGGAAGGTACCACCACCTGCTCCACTTTCTATCGATGAAGAAGAACGTGTAACTACATCATCAAGAGTGCAAACAGTTCAGTCGGCATCCAACGTCTTGGCTTTATCATCGCGTGGCCGTGGTACTGACAATTTTACTGCTTCTGTACCCATGAGACGCTACAATAGCTCAACTGCAATGATGCAGGCGAGTTCAGAGCGTAAGCGCAGTTTAGGAACTTCGAACGGTACTACTGCTATCATGCGGGCATCAAAGGGAAAAGGTGGCGACGATCGTACAGGGTTTGCTCGAATTTACTTTGAAAACAATAATTTTACATCTTCAACAGTGTTTAAATTACTCAGTAGCACAACAGTGCTCGAGGTAAGGCAGTCCATGGCCGCAAAGATTAAAATTCCAGTGCACGAGTTTATAAATTACGCTGTTGTGGTCGTATTTCCGACGGACAATGCTGGATCACTATCGGCACGAACTTTAAGAGACGAAGAACTTATTTTACCACTGGTGGAGCGCCTAAATCGGGCGCGACCCGTGCAGACCGTGGAAGCAGATGACACACCTGCAAATACTAACGGTCCAAAACTCAAACATCGGTCGAGGCCGCCTGTCAAATTTGTATTGAAGGTAAAAAGCGAAGAGATTGGTTCTTATGATCATGTTCTGTTTTGTTGATATATCGTTATTAAAATAGGATGTTCGGGGCTCTCATCTGGATATCAGTGAAAGCGCAGCGCCGTCTCGACGACAGCGGTCGAGAGAAAAGCAGTCGATTATTCCAGTTTTATTAGGAAAGGTAAATTTTGAGTAGTGGTCACTTTAATGATGATATGGTAGATGAAGCGCTGACAGTAATTTTTTAAGGGTGTACATTCAGGATATCTTCAAAAGGCGAGCTCGAGAGATTCAAGTCTTTGGAGAAAGCGGTGGTTTATCATAAAGGGAGACCAGCTTTATTATTGTAAATCTCATGTTAATCAGCGAGAAGTCACTTCAATTAGTCTGCTTGGTGCTGTTCTTGCCAAAGCCAAACCCGAAGTGGTATGTGGTTGCTTTCATGACAACATCTTGGTTCTTTAGCTTATCTCATTACGTTTTTCGTTACTCTATAGCGCGTACCCTTTTCGTTTCAGCTCAAGACTCCTAGGCGGGACTATGAGCTCTGCGCTAGTAGCAAGGACGAGATGGTAGCTTGGATTCACGCTTTACATGTCCAAATTGGCCTATGCTCTGAGAATCATCGTTTGTATGAAGCCGAAATTTGGATAACTGAAGACGTAAGAGCTTATATTGCACCAGATTAGGCTGGCGTTTTGTTGTCAAGCTGACACTAAACTGTATCTGTCTAGGCTGTGAATCGAAGCGAGCAAGAAGCGTGTATCCTGCCAGCAACAGAGCCTTCGTTGCTCGAGCGTGTGCTCTCCCGAGAAGATACGCTCAAATTATTTCGTGACTTTGTTTCTACGACCCAATTTCAAAACTTGCTTGACACGTGGATTGAGTGCGAATTGTTTCGCCGAAGTTGTTTAGCCCGCGAGAATGGACTTGTAACAATGTCAACTCAACGTACAGCGCAAGACGAATGGGACCATTTGAAATCGATTATCCAGGCAATTCAGTTGCTTAGCATTGCACATGCTAATGACTTAAACGACCTGCTACAATCGTTTGAGTCCGAGCATAGTAATCATCAGCTCAGTACAGTTTCAAATGGCGACGGCAAGGTTGACTTTCCGCATACTAATGTGATTGTTCCCATTCAGCAGAGACTATTTAAGGCAATTGAGGCCGGACCATTTCAGCAGTTTCTTCTTCAGAACGGATACCGACTTTTGCTGGAGCGTATAATTGGGGCCATCGCATAAATGCGGCACTCTATAGTAGACACAGCATCTTTCGAAGATTTTGGCTTGCTGGTCTTGTAGATAGTTTTGGTCAGACGTGTACAATATAGAAAACAATTCACGACCGTAATCAACGTGTATTAACTTTGTAGTTCTAAGTCTTGCGACGAGTCATATGATCGTAAAGTACAACTTGAAGATATTCTTTTGTCTTGATCTCTGTGCGTGTTGAGTTGTCCCCTGGATTTGCCTACCATTTAATAAATCGAATCACGATTAGCAGCAACAAAAAGATTCTTTCAGTTTTCTCACTTTTGGATCAACATTCACGACTTTCCTGTCGCGCTTATTCTTAAACAAGAGACCCGTTTCGCTATCAGCAATCACTTGAAAGTTTGGCGTTGAGTTTGAAGTCGACGTCTGAGTTTCCCAATTGTAATAGCTCAAATCTGAAGATTTTGGTAGCAACTTTTTCTTTTGTTCGAAATACAATTCAAATGGCTCAGTCTTTAGACGCAATGCGTAGTCGATATACCCGCTAATCTCTTGACCCTTCACATTCTTGTCTCGTATAAAAATGATACACTAGAAACATAAACCTCAAGATTTCAAAAAAGATTCAACACATTCGTCAAGATTTGACCTTACGGTTAATTTTCCATTTCGAACGAGATCTTCCCGACTTGCTAAAGCTGCCAAGAATGGATATTGAGACAAATCTTTTCCAGCACTTGCGAGAGGCTTCAAAACACTTGCTTTATGTGTATTGCGCTCTCGCTCGGCTTTCTTCCTCGCCTCAAAATCGTCACGACGCAATGTCTCGCCACTTCCACGATAGCCTAACTCCACTAGCTGTCGAGCAAGTTCTTCATCTTCAAGATAAAAGCGATCAGTCTCGCTTAATCGCGAGTCCAAGTAATCCTCATATGTAGGAAAACAATTCAATGATTCACTTGCATACTGATAGTCCTGAAGCTCTCCCATTCTGACTAAAGCGAAAAGGCACAAACCTACTTGTTCCGAGAGAAAGATTGCTTCTAGTAGACTTTTATTTGCATTCAAGAGTTATTTTTGTCAAAAGTAAGCTATTCAGCTTTTTCTGAACATACAGATACAAAGTTTGTGGTTTGATGGATTGTAAGGAATAGGAATAGTTGATGAACACGAAGAAAAAATGATTTATTTGAGACTTATATGGCTGTTTTTCTAGTGTCAGAAACATGGTATTATAAGAATTGCGAAACAAAGGAAGACGTGCTGTTTCGAGTTATTGAGATCGTATTGCTGGTGGTGTGGCTTGAGTCGAGGCGAAGCGAAGTTGTTTGAAGTTAAATGCAAGGTCGAAGGCGTCAAGCAAAACATATTTCTCGTAGAGCGCCTTGTACAGGTGCCACTCCAAGTAAAATCACCGCGCTAAAAAAGGCGGCTAATTCATGATGTCGCATAAATTATTAACCACCAGGATGCTCAATCCTGCAAGTTGAATATACGTGTTTTGTTTATTTGTTTGAGGAAGGCTCCAGTCACACCACAATGACCGTTTGGAGATATCAGCCTGTGAGACAGACTCAAATAGAGCTTATGCGTGTGTACTGGGGGGGTACGTTGGCCAAAAAAATATATCCACTGGTTATTTTTCATAGTACTAACTCAAGTCCCCCGAAGGCCAGGTACGTGAGCGGTTGTTTACAAAAAATGTAACTCTTCAGGTAAGATGCTGTGTTGCAACCCGCTGCACTTGATAGCACTCGTAGTCACCCTCGTATTTTCTGACGGACCAAAACAAATTCGGTTTGTAGACTCTCGATCGTGAGATAATTCGTTACGTTAGTAGATTGTCTAGGACAAGTCTGTCGGAGCTCGAGTGCATCGTAAGCATTTGAGGCTTTACGGGTCCTTTATTAACGGAAGAAAAGTGAAACTGTTACTGCTCCCCTTGCTCAACACACAGATGTATTTTCAGGGTCTCCGCGTACTGACGACTGTTTTGACAGTCTCGCGACTAAGAAATCACATTACGTGAGACGCCAGCTTTTTTATGGGTCGCATGGGTGAAGATACCAATCTTGAGGCTGTTGCTTTATCAGCATTTCTGCGAGCGGGTGAATACGCTCCGCTAACAGCAAGATATATTAAGAGCCCAAGGAGGGCGCTAGAAGTGGATATGAAATACTTCGTCGCTGGTAAATATCTCTATGACCGTGACCGGTCATACTAGCGTGCAATCACAAGGCAGGTAACAAATTACAGCTATGGGAGGCGCAAGTGACACTTGATAAGTGTGTAACATTTGTTACGCACTCAGTACGTGGACTCAGAAACGCTACGACAAGTCATGCAGCCAATAACTACAAAGGGAATAGCCGCTACTTATACCAAAAACATAGCTCACACTGTATCGTAGTCATAGAACCACCATCACATGTTGCTAAGTCAATAACTGATATGAAATTTTCCCTGTGTGCTCTCTTGGTTGCGTTGAGGCACCACATGATGCGGATAATGTGTTTCGCACAGTGTCGAGAAGATGAAAGATACTGCCCCTGAGACAACACTATAATGGGCGGTATCAATCGAAAGATGCGGGTGGAGAATTATTCCCAGGTCATAGCGACCAAAAGTCATACGACGTGACTTCCCGCTTCGAAAGGATTGTGGTGTGTCATTGTACCTACGACAACGGGACAATCTGTCGCGTAAGAACAAATGATATTGGGTGTGAGGCAATACTGAGATATTCAAAAATACTGCGGCTTGAAATCGCAAAGTCTCTAAGCGCACAATCTAGCAAAATTGTGAAATTCATGCTACTAGAGTCGAAAAGCAATTTGTGGATCTGAATGAATTTTTCAGACAAAATAGAGTGTTCCTCGGGAGTTCTGTATTTAGCGATAGACGCATCTTGACTCCGAGAAAGTGAAAGATCCAAATGATTTGGTGTCTCCGTTGCTATCGAAGTAAACAGATCTGACTCACCACTTAAACTACCATGAAGTTGATCTCGTGATAAGCACGACGATTGTGGCACATCATCCCTCGCGAGCAGTGCATTTTAGCTGCTACACAAAGTCTATCATAAAGTAAGACATACCACTTACAGCAGTAAACCCCCATAGCAGTTTGCTCAGGGAGAGGCTCGTGGCGCCACTAGATCTTTAAACGCTTTAGCGCTCTCAAATACTTGGTCACAGGGTTTGTGAGACACGTATGTACGCGCGACTTGAATATATAATTTTGTAGCCGGTCTGAAGGTAGACTGCTAGCTATGAAATGCAGTTCGTCACGTATTTGAGGTCTTAAGAGTCAACAATCTATATGCGAACATTGTCATACGCGTCTTGAAGGTCAGAAAAATAAAAGTTTATAGTCGCTCTGTGAGCAGCACCAAAATTCGTGCAGACTCCGCGGAATATACAATCATTAGATTATGGCTGATACCTCAGTCTCATAATAGAATGTGAATGATCAACTGTTCTGATCAAGTACAGAGCAGAGTACTGAAGTCGAAATCGCTTGGAAGAACGTGTTATTTGCAGTATTTTGTGAGCGTTAAGGCGAGCTTACAGAAAATGTCCGTCCAGCTTTTGCCAAACAAGGTAAAAATTGCGCGTCGTGTATTACGCTGGATACTTGTCTCGCTAAGCGTTACTGCGGCTAACGATGGAATTTTATTTGTAGCAGTCCAGATTCACACGAATGCTGAGAAAAACTAGCCTATCAAAAACATAGATCTCCACGTGGCAGCCTGTGTGCGCAAAACAGTCAGTGAGACTTTGTGACCTCCATCAACACGCCATAACGGATTGTCAGATGGATGTCGTTGATCGCGAGAATAAACTTTCGCACTGGATACAATCCAGGAATGCTATACGTGCTTACCGGTGCTTCATCGAGTCGACCTGACGATGAGCTAATACCAATCAGTATGGCGCTTTATGACAAAATTTGTTAGGCGTATAGTGAAGATGCTGAATATAAAATCTTTGTAAAGTTCCATTTTAGCAGGCGAAAGCTTCAAAATCAAGCAGTTGGACCAGCAACAGTAATCACAGTTACATCACTACAGATGGTATGGCTATTCACATTATTATACACTTCAACATGAAGAACAACTGAGAGTTGTTTATTCGAGCTACGAAAATCCAAAGTTTTACGTACGTCTGAATGTGCACAATGCGCGTCCTGATGGCATATTGACCCCTAAAAGACCTTGCGGTTCCTCGTGGATTCTGGTGACCGAATTAGCCAAAGTCTTCCTTCAAATAAGTACAAACGTTTGAATCGAGGTAGCGGAATAAACGAAATCTCACTAATTGGCTCGATTACACAGCCTATCCACCGTAATGGTTAGCTTCATGTTCGGTTTTGACTGGCTACTTGACAAGAGGGAACATAATTAATTTACCGGCTGAGCCAAATAGTGCATCTCGCTTCAGTAAATTATAATTTATTTCATGGTACGCCTAAAATTAATAATGTAGATTTAGACCCACGCATCACCGTTGTGCTGAAATCGCAGTTCTCATTCCACAGCCGACCGTCTAAAGACGAGAATTAAGACCGAGAGAGTCAGTTGTGTGGTCGAAGACAAATCGCGCTGTTTTTGTGCTGCTGAGCATATTTATTTATCGCTAATATGTTTTGCACTGAACAATGCAAATCACATATCTGCAAGTTTGACCTAACTTACGAGCGAGGAAAATTATCTCCGGGCCGATCATATTCAATTTACCCATGAAAGCGCTAATGTAAAGTTTTAAGTTAACTCGGAAAACACTTTTCTCGCTGGTTTTGATGTGAGCCCGATTTCCTGCCGAAAACCTGGCGGCAAGGTTGTGAAAGATTAATTAAAAGCATATAAAGTGATAATAGCGTTCGGGGAAATAATAACTTAAATCACAAAGCTACTTTGATGTGGCGTTATTCCATCAAGAGCACCTAAACGCTTGAGCCAAAAAGCTTCAGCTTGACATTTCGAGTCACTGACGGTCCATCCTACTAATTAAATGGGCCGCCTTACCAGGTATCAGGATCCACATGGTCTAATTGTCTTTATAAGGTGCAATTAATTTTATATCAACAATTTATAATATGAGAGCGCCAGGTTTAAGTTCTGCTAGATTCGGCCCTGCTTGACGAGCTTTTCACCGCTTCATGACCATCGAACGGATATGAACGATAGAGGGGGCTCGCATACAATTGCCACAGTAATATACATCATTTGAAAGGCATTATTAAGCCATATGGCCGGCTATAGGGCGATTGTTCAGGTGCTATTATGCTATCGTAGCATAATAGCACCTGAACAATCGCCCTAGAAATCGTAAAGTAGTATTTATTTCTTAACCAAAAAACGGGGTACGGAGAAATCACCAAGTCACTCCAGGCCTGCGCTCTTGTAAGCGCTTGCTTTAGACTTTAGTTAGGCCCTTACATCTTCGTGGGGGCACAAAAAGTGAGAAAACTTTGTTTAAGGCTGCTTCGATCGATAACTCGAACAAAGGATTTGATTTTCGGAGAGTGGTTAAGCCTACTCCCATTACGTGATGTTCTGAGGTGTCTCGCAAACAATACTCCCATATCGGCTCGATACCACCCTCATTCTTTGCATGTTTACACGGTTTGTATGTTGCTCTAGCGGATCTTGATGTGGTATTTGCAGCATTAATCGAGCCAATGCTAAGTTGGTTTGAAACAAAGATTTTTTTATGGGATTGTACTTGTAAGCACCACAGGGTGTGTAGCCACCTATCCGTTCACGCGGAGTATATTAGTGCCCAAAACATGACGCACGACGAGCGGGTGATAGCCCGTGGGACGAATTGATCTAATGCGTGAAGAAGTGGCACATTCTCTTGATGGTGGCAATGAATTGTCGAGCACTAGTGTAGAAACTAAGCAGTAGCCTTCTGCTCATCGAAGTCATTGAAGTCCTCTTGAATACGATATTAGCTTTCGTTCGTTTGGCTCTAAATATTGATCATGTTGCTGATGAGTCACACAAGAGGGTGTGACGCTCAATATAAAGACCACCCTGACCGCCAAATTTCGCACTTTCCCACCTGCAGAGCGTTACAAGCTTTGTCAGCGAGTGTGTCTCCTTACAAACCGTATCGTGTGCATTTATTGTATTGTGGTTTACCCGTCAAGCAAATCAGCGGATTTTATCCAGAGTGACGAACTCGCAAAGTCGAAACGGCAGTGTACCCCCTGCTGAAACTGTAAATGCCTCCTTGTTCGCATAGGGTCTCCGTACAGATATGGCTCACACCAAGACCTATTAATAGTCCTACATCTTTTTAAGGATGCGGTTGGTACTAACGCGAATGTGAAGGACCACCAATTGCGAGGGATGATTGGAGCGCTAATGGCGGAGGAGCTTTGAACTTTCATGCGAAATTTCTCCTCAGCCAAGTTTAAATGTTAATGTTTTCGTTGCCAAGCAGCACCGTGATACCTACAGATTTTTTACCTGTAGCAAGACCAAACATCTTTGCTCTGCCTATCCCGTCTCTCACACTTAAGAATTGTGAGACATGAAGCTCTCACGCAGAGTCGACCGACACGCTCCTCGCGGGAAACGTCAAGATAAAAGCAAGAAAGCTCTCATCACTCGTAAAAAAGGGACAGTAAGTTAGCTTGCCGAATGCGGACACCATAATTGTGCATCTTGCGGTGAATCAACCAGTTTAAAGTGCCCAATGCTGTCCAATCCTATTTTGACGCAATTTCTGAAGAGTCTGGTGATTTCTGTGGCGCGGGTTTTAAGTGCAAATACTGTACAAGACAAAAGGTGAGCACCTCGGTTACGGCGCAGTAAGCTGAGGTCGTTATGTGCTAATAAAAATTGCGAACAAAGTGGTAAGAGTTAATGTGCGAACGTGTGAAACTAGCTACGGCTGGTCTCGCAGCTCCAACACTTTATAAGCCGCATTGGATTTGTGATTGTTTACATGACGCGCTCGGCAACTCTGCCACTGTTCATCTAGCTACTGTCAGCACCACTACTACAGTTAAAATCACAGCTTAGTTGTTTCTCTACAAAGCTTTTCGCCAGCATGGATTTGCCGGTAGCCATAGTATCAACCATCGATTTACAGCGAGGGTTTCGCAAGCATTATCTGTGGTGTTCGCTATCATAGTGGCTAAAATTACCGCTGGCCATCCCTAAAGACGATAGATGTTCAAATAAGACACGATATTTGGATAGTGTCCTATGAAGACTGTGGACAGAAATGTGTTTATTTCACCCATTGGTTCTACGGTGAATATAGCAGTACATGTCTATACAGACTAAACCGCGAGCAATATTAACAACTTATCAAATTCCGAGGTGCCTTTGAGGCCGCCACAAAGTGGCCCCAGCCGTAGTTGAAATCAGGCAGTCCATTTTTATTCACTTGCTGATATCAGCCCAGCTACACCACGCAGAAAATCTTATCTCAATAAGATTGAGTGACATCCGACGGGCGCGCGACGCTATGGATGAGAGCCTAGACAGACGATGGCAGTGTACCGATGAATGATGCAGGTGGAATGCACATGAACGTTTCGACAGGCAAAAGATTGATTTTATTAACTGCAGTAGTATTGCCTACACATGCAGTATCTGCGGTCTAAAAGTCCGAGTTACTACCGCGCTATTAGCTGATCGGAACAAAATAAGCTCTTTAAGCCAGGCAGTGCGATGATGAAGCTCAGCAAGCTTCGATCTGGCTAGACTTCGCCTCAACCCCACGTAAAGGCCTTTCATGGAGGGTTGACAGGTCGCCACAACTCGAGACAGCTCTCGAGAGCCAGCCGCAGGAGGGGTTGACCTCCGTCGTCATCGTCGATGATCAAGAGTTGATCGAATTTCATGTGATACACTGGTGGGGCGACAAGATGTGGCCGCTGACAACTTGGCATATCCTCGCCCTAAATATTCTGCTCAAAGATGCGGATTTGCCTGTTGCAGCGTAGTGATTGGCGACTTACCTTGCGGTGTCCTCGATTAGTTGCTGTTTCAGCTGCTCATGAACACAAGTGGGTTCTAAGAACGAAAAAGGTGTTGCATTGCACCTTAATGTTCTCATCCTGTTTAGTACTTTGCTTCGTCAAACATGAGACGACGCATTACACAGAATTCTGCGTCGTTTGTAAGGACTAAAGATGGTGAGGTGGCATGTCTTCTACACCCAGTGCGCAAACCGAATCAATTACTTAGCAAGACTTTCGTCAGCTTTAGTACCCGAGGTGCATATCTCACGGAAATTACGGTTTTCCCAGCCGCTGCTGCTCCAAGTGCAGCCGGATTTCCTGGGGAATGATGATCAGGTGCTTGAGAAAGTGCTCCTTCCCGCTGTGCATGAGCTGAGAGTCCATATGTATAATAATCCTGTTTGAGCTTTGCACCAACGCGGCGAGCAAATTGAGATGGTCTTTAACATAATCAAGGTGTGATCTGAGCAGGAATCGACGTAGCTCTTGCGCTTGCAGTAAAGCAAGCTAGGTACACTGAGCAAGGATCAGCTCGTTATGAACGATCTGGTCATCGTCGTGAGCTTCATATGACTCTGTAACGAGATACATTTCTCCAATGGAAAGGGCCGAGACCGAGACAGCCGGAAAATATCTCGACATCCTCGTCAAGAAAATCTTCAAGCGCGTTGATCGCAAAGACCAGACTTTTGGCTGGGGCTTGTCAAGCCGTTTATTTTGGTGCATGGAAGCGAATGTTCAGTATGATGAGAAGACACGTTAGGTGCAGAGATTGGAGTGAAAATCAAGGCGAAAAGGCTGCTTTGAGAGCGGTCACTCTCACGCAGAGTCTTAAAGGACAAAAAAGAGTGAGCTCCAGTGTTGCTCATACGGTGGGATGCGGCAAGTACTGTTATTTTGCGTACTTAGCCTCACACATTTGGTGTAATATAATAAGATGGTACAGTTGTACAAATCTCAAAGCACTTGGCGGGATTGAAAACATTCATAAGTACCGCATTTTCGGTATTTATAAAGATGATGGAGTTTTGGAAACAGGTTCACGTGGGCTGTGCCAGCTGTACGTTTAAAAAAGCTACGAACCAATCGTGATAGATAGTTGAACGTGTTGATCTAGTATCAGTCCGAATGACAGAAACCGTTGTCATACTTACTCTTGATGAAGCTGGGCTGCCGTAGCTTTTTCGCTTAGAGGAAGGTTATTTAGATCGGCGACCTTTGTACTATACTTCGAGTGTCACGGACCGCCATCCGCCAACTTCAAGAGTATTACAACCTCAACTCAAGGCTAGTGAGCACTTCCGTTTAAAATGTAAATTGTATTTCTCGGTTTTATTTGCGGCAAAGCCGCCTATATCTAAATCTATAGGGTTTTCTATTTGTAAAGTAAATGTTGAGACTAGTTTGCAGTAGAACGCAAATGTGAAGTGAATATATTATAGGTCCTTAGTTCGCAAAAACGCTTGCTACCTCTAA
>NW_020189293.1:716684-724058 GCF_900000015.1 Plasmopara halstedii
ACCGCGGGATTTTTTTAGCGGTTTAACAAGCGTCAGTTCATTTGCAAGCAAATTAGAGTCAGAACTATTCTAGGATAGAGGAAGCCAATAATGAAGCAAGAGCTCAGTGCCCGAAGCCGAAATAACAGTGAGAGTGCAAGACAGTAAGTCACTCGTAATCCTTCTCTCACCATTAAATTGTGCAAATATTTGAACTTCGACGCAGATTCGGTTGACGAATACTTTTCGAAGAAACTTGAGTCCCAGTAAGCGTAGAGTGACCGGCAGTAAACAAACTGAACCATATTGACACAGTTCACAAGATATTAACGATACCAAATACGGATTCATGTACCCTTCTTTAGGCGGTGGAGGCAGAGGCACTGGTTAAGGCACTGAATGCTCTGCCAAACCTTGGACTGAAGTTTAATAACTTTGACAGCGTGATCGTTGTCGTTCTGAACCTAGACGTACGACGACGCTAAAGCTGAAAGCCATAAAAAAAGCAAAACGCTGATTTAGAGGTTCGCGAGGCTAACGAGAATACATTGCGGCTCAAAATGTTTTACAGTCGAGTGAACTCAACCCAACAGCCCAAACATTCACATTTTGCCGTATATATGATTAAGCTGCGACCGCGATACATCGATCCAATCATTGTATTATCTTGGAACCGATGGAGCTGTACTATGATCTCCTTAAAGAGTGTACAAACATTTTATGTGTGTATGAATCTTCCAGGATCCATACCACTACCCTGCTTGTATATTCCAGCCAAATTAAACGAGCTTGAGTTATTTCCTACGCCAAAGCAGCGACGCGGCTTTAAATCGCTTTGGGTCTATCATGTTGGCTATTATGACAAAAAATGTGAGAGCAAGATTGCTAAACAAGCGCCGATACTTCCTAAGCGAGCCAGCTCGTTGCCACAACCAAAAATTTTTGAGAGCTAGCAGCGAGAGGGGAGACCGCCGCCGGCACTGGTCTATTAGCAAGATATTGTCCTGTGTTCTGGGTACGGTTGGTGGGTCAGCTAGCACAAGTTTTAGTGAAGATCATTTGCACGATACTCACAGAATTCAAGGACCTTCGGCACGAGCTATTGCAAGAGCATGCATATTTATTACATAGGCTCCTTCGACAAATGCAAAAATGTAGACGTTCAGCTGATATTTATACTAAGCTGCCTTAGCCTGCGACATACGACAAGCTGCTCATATCCAACACGGTTTCCTCATTTCGAATCATCGTCATCATGACCAATAACTTAGAGCTTATTATTGCTTACTTTTCCACCAAAGGGCTATGTGAATTTCTTAATCGAACCGCACCTATAATTATTGGTTAAGTACCCAAGATTATTATGATCCCGCGTCAATCCCTCTACACTATTGGTTAAGTACCCAAGATTATTATGATCCCGCGTCAATCCCTCTACACTATATTAAGACTCACAAAGTGTGTTTTTCAGACGCAGCCTGATCTACAAACCAGCTACTGTGTCTGGGAACCCTACTGAACCTTAGCACTTTACCAAGTCTGGTCATCAGAGCATTCTTGCATCAAGAGTTTCTCTCGTGTACCAAATAGCTTGCCAAGTTCAAAAACGAAAAAGTCGCGACCGACGCGTGTAAAGGAGCCGTCATTAAAGATGCCGAGGTGATCTTTTACTAGAAAAAAATCTCGTGATCCATTGATTTAAAACAAGCAGATGTCGCTTCCTCTCAGCGACACGCGTCTCCGGTGACCATATGTGCTCGACCTTATCGCTATACGAGTATCACACTCCGCGTCATTTACAATCGGAGAAAAATGTTGCGACACTACACTGAGGACCACCCGACAGTGTCCAGCTCGATTATATTTTGGCTCAGAAAATACATATTGATCTACTGCAGGGGCAAGAATAACTTAGAATCTTGCCCAATCCAATACGCTGTGTTGAAGGCATTATTCGTTTTAAGTAGCCCCCGCGATGGTAAAAAGCTTTTGCGCGCCTATGCACCTGGTCACTTTGCTCAAATCAAGAGCGAACTGACCACGAGTTTTGTGATATCTCTACGTCAAGACTAAACGAGTTTCATATGCGATTTGAAAATAGCTATCTCATTCCCCAACTCAATAATCCGCACGTATCCGCGCGTATCTTCAGTGACCGGCTCATCCACGATAAGTGACGAGCTCAGTTCTTTCTTCTATATCAACCGTACCAATTTGGACACAAGGATACGTTACTTTTAGTTCGTAGGACTACATCGCTCACTTTATTCACAATCCAATAATCTTTCTCATCATCTACCGGTGAAGTCTGTTGATTGCACGGGTGAGCTGGCCACACAGTAGTATGAATTCGGTAAGATCATCACGTTGCGACGCGTATGAGCCATTAATGATGTTAAGTCCTGTCCCTACTAATCGCAACTCAAACTCGACCTGCAATAACGCTGACTAAAACATTGCAGATCGCGGCACACATTACCTTTTACGTACTACCGTCTCATGTGAACGAGACAATAGCACACGGCTGTCATATTTGCCGAATTAGTAATGCACTCCCAAAAAGCAATCATTTGAAAGTCATTTCACATACTGATAGATGCAAACCCGTGAGACCACGAAAAACAATTGTTATCTTCAATCTTGATTTTGAATCGTGACTCCTTGCCGCTTCAGCCCGTGAGCGTTGCTTGAGGCACATATCAGTACCACTACTATTTTTTCGGGCAATTCTGTTCGTTCACGAAAGCCATGACAGCTTTGTACCCGCGATAAAAGCGCTCCGACTTCCTAGCAGCTTTTTATCCATGACATGTCTAACTCCGTCAGGTGAAGTGCATGTCGACTAAATGTTTTGATTTCCAGTCTATACACGGATCGTGACATTCCAGCCATGCCTGTAATGAGATATACTTTGAATGTTTACTCATTACCAGACCATGTCTTACGCTGTGAAAGTCCCCAGGCCCTTTGAAGGCTTAAATTAATCTTCGACACTTTTACCAGTGTTCCTGTCGCAAGACGCATGGATATCTAAACCGTGTTGAACACATTTTGATACCCCACTTACTGTCGATCAATTTCGACACCCACGGTCATGCGCTTCTTGACAACGCTCCCGGATCAGTCAGGACTTCCACTGTTCCAAAAATCCAGGATGTTGAACAAATAACAACTCTAGGCTGTGAGCCCCACCTCTAGTACAAAAAGCTGTTTCTATTTTGGCTGGTTCATATTGTCCACAAACTCAGCGAGTGCAAAACTGTATCTGTTTCCTTCGGCCGCCATTGTCTACTTAGCTCGTTTTTTTATGACGTTCACCAGACGATGTTGCGTAGGAGCTTAATATTTTTCATATGTTTCGAGACCGAAGGGGCGCAGATTTTCTGTACCATCGCAGATGAATCCGTCGTGAGTGCTCAGCAGCCAAGTGATCTTCGCATTCCTTCTCAGCAGGGCTGGAATTTATCTTACCTGACGCGCTCAGAGTACCCCTAACCCCCCAACTCCCAACCCCTGTACGAAAGCTGCACTCGGTATCAAATGCGGCGCCAACCCCTCCTTGAATTAATGCGAGTAGTTTCAGCGCGATTAGCATCCTTTAGGAGGCCTAATATTAATATGATTATCGTTACCGACTCCAAGGGGCGGCTTATTGTCGTCGTGGCAATCAGACCTCTTAACCCCTGAACATGGTTCACCAGCTCTTGGATCTTTTGATGGATATAATAGCTTTAATTGCACCCGATACGCTTGGTTATGCAGTGCCAGAAACCACATCTGTCGATGTGAATACTTTCTCGCTCGAAAGTCCTAAGTACCCACGGCGTTGTACCTAGAGAAGACACGAGCACGCGCTATCCCTCCATTGAAAGCACCACCGAATCTAGTGCCACCTCGTTTCTCATTCAGAGGTTATATGTATCTCTCGCGGCGGCTTTCATAGGTCTTAAGTATCAGCTACAGCGACTACTCGGTAGGAAATCATCTATTATGCTCGCTCTTCGGCACCCGGTTGGGATGCTATTCGGTGTGTATAGCCAGTGTATTATCAAAGCTGCTACCCGTTTCCAAGCGGGCACTTACCGCCTTTTTTGGCCTCTAGTTGTCTGATTCCATCGAGAGCCGACAGACGAAAGCTTCCAGGCTGGTCCTGTTACGTGCACTCGTGAGAGAAAAACAGTTTTTTTCAGGATTCGTTTGTGGGATTAAACACAAGTGCTACCAAACGCAGCTGGGTTGTCATGCACTTAGCGTCGAAGAGCCTTTACTTTTAGGGCTCGCGCTGAATAATACATAGAGATTGGTTTGTACGTTTATCATTAGGGAGGACATTAGGGTCTTTACGGTAAATTAATGTCTAGATAGCTTTCTTACTTCAAGAGTTGATATAATTAATAATTTATACTGCCAAGGCAAGTATCACTTATATAAGGCTACCCGTAATGAAGTCGTCATTATTTTCTGACGAGCGGCCAGCAGCCATGTGCGACGCGGATCCCATCTGTTTGGAGTTCTACCATAATCATTCAATTAATGGATGAATATTTACAAAACACTAAAGATTGCGGGAAGCTATCTCAATTTGATGATATCGTATTCAAAGTGATCACAAGAAAACAGCATCTCACTCGTAGTCGAAGCCTACTAACCCAACCTGTGTGCGTTTATCAATGCGGACTATCAAGTCGAAGTTTCTGCAAAGTAGATGCACGGCATTCCCGTTGCACAGGGACAATAGTGATGAAAATGCAATGTACAAGATATGAGTACCAAAGTTGTCATTTTGATCGCAGTTATAACCTATCAAGGAGGGTTGTACGGACTCAGCAGGTTCAGATTACTACTATATTGAATATTAAAAGCCAGCCATCGCAGAAACTAATTCTGCTGGTTGAATTTCGGGGACTAAAGTAATATATACGCACTAGCCACGAGCACTTGTGACACGTACTAAAGGATGTATCGCAGGTGAGACTGAAATATAAAATACATTATGTCGTCGCTTACCGTGCTTGCTAGTTTTTTATAGATTTTTAAACTAAGAATTATTTTTTCGACTTTCATGTTGACGTTACTTTAATGGGAGCCGGAATTGAGGTGTTGTCGTCAGAATTATTAGATTTCATTTATAGGTACCAAAATTATTCTATAACTGGTTCTTGTTGTTAGCTCACAAGGTACTTCCTCTGTATCTCGAATGCCAGTTCTGAGTCATGCGTTTTTATGCAATCGAACCTGAGACGAGATTTTCTTGCAAATCACCCGGTATTGATGAATCTGGTCCGATCAGTATTGGATTTCATCCATCTGTATCCCCTAACCTGGAGCTCCATGGAGCTCATAAGCTTTCATTTTCAATTTTTCTTACTACCTCACACCAGTATGCTATCAGTGGTGTTGTTTCTGGTTGCCTGTATAAATGTGGCACATGCAGACGATGAACAACGATCTACGATCCACAAGTTGCAATACGACGAAATCAAGCCGATCCCCGGTGTAGAAAGCAATTCTCTCATTAATTCAATCGCCCTCCATTTCCAGCCGATGCTCTTCATTTCCAGCGGTTGCCACCCTTATCCCGCCGTTGACGAACATGGCTATATTAGCAACGGCCTTGGGGTTTCTCACTTGTTTACCGATTGTATGGGTTCGCCACAGGGATCTCAAGTGTATGGTCGCGCTTTTGCATTCAGAGGTCATTTGGCCATTATGTATTCATGGTATTTCCCACGAGATTTCATGACGGCACCTTTCTATATTGGACACCGTCATGGATGGGAACACGCCATCTTATGGTTCGGACCTGATACGGAAAACCCGACATTGCTTGCTGTGACTGTTGAATCCACGTTTGGCTACAAAACATACGCTCCACCTCCCTCCAAATATATGCATGGCGACCATTTCAAACTGAAATACACTTGGTTGGGTGTAACTCAGCACTATTTGACTGCTACAGAAAAATCTGGAGAGTTCCAGGACTTGATCATGTGGGACTGCATGGACGAACACGTCCGCCACTCCTTAAACCACAAGGTTTCGCACAACTTTGACCCCCCAATCCGTGACGACAGATTCTTCCATGCTCTTCGCAAATCGTTTCCTTTTTAAGGGTTATTCGTTATGATGAAAATTCAGGTCTACCGCAGTAGTCCCACGCCTTGTTAATTTCAATATAGTTATCTTTTCTTTGACATAAAATTGTTACTTGTGAATTTGGTTGACTTGAATCTAAGCAACGACTCGACTTCATCAAATCTGAAGAGTTTCAGTCAGGTTCCTAAGCCCTTAGCTTCTTAACTGACAGTCCTCAGTATGATTGATGTATGAGATTTAACTGTGTGCCTTATCGACATGCTAGACATTGAGACTCTAATCGGAAACGGCACACAACAAATCGTGACATGTGTTTGTGTGCTGCATATATCGGTGACTTTGACATTCTTTAACTCGCCAAGTGCCGTAAAAAAAAATCAGTTACCAGATCCCTCGACAAATGTACTCACTTACAGACGGGCAACAGGGTCAAGCTGCTTGTTTATGGAATCTTATTTTAGATAGCATATGCTAATCTAGTAAGTCAAAAAGCCGAGAGTTTTGCAATATGATGTAGCTTTTAATCATAGATAACAAATTTCTTAGGTGCACACACCGGATATGTAGCTGTATTGATAAGACGACCATATTAGCTAAACACTTCTTGGGTGCAGTTTTGGGACAAAAATAACCTGAAATTTGAAGAAGAGAAGATTGATTCAGAGATCTTTGATCCTTTGATACATGGGATTAGCAAGCTATGATACTGCAATCTTTTTAATATTTAGCATTACGTCCTATTGCCGCAACTTCCCACGATATGAACCGGAAAAATTCTGCAAACTTCTGCATCGCTCATGTCAAATGTCCACGGGAAGGCCGTGTGTAAATCAAACGTGCGCTCCGCTACTCGTCCGCTCCTCGTCCGCTCAACCTGTGTATAAAAAAGCAACGAGCATACCCCTAGACAAGTTCATGGTGAGAGCAGCCATAGTATCTTGACGAGTTTTAGTCTGTTGATCTATTATGCAAATGGGATTTTGCTTTGCATGGGATGAGGATGAGACTGTTCGGCATAGGAAATGGGAACATAGAGCGTTGACTCAGCCCGCACCTGGGTGCTATTATTACAGACAGCAGATACTTGCGCTTATGTTAGACTCAGGCGTACTTAGAAAAATACCTCACGCAGTAATTCTATCACTAATCGAACTTGCAATTAGTAGCTCTTCAAGTCTACCCACTGCGAGCGACACTAGCGACTCGAGGCCCCACATAACTTTGTTTAAACAAACCCTTATAAAGATCAACTACCATCATTTTCATGTATACGGCGTGGTGACAAAAACTTTAAATCGT
>NW_020189293.1:727679-727824 GCF_900000015.1 Plasmopara halstedii
CGGGAGCCGTAATATTACACAACAGAAGATGTTTGTAATAGGAATGATCTAGCATAATTTAACAAAATACCCCACAATACATTAATCTGCTATAACCATTCAGTTTACTATTAACTAAGTAAAGCTAAATTAAAGAATACGTGAC
>NW_020189293.1:727834-728597 GCF_900000015.1 Plasmopara halstedii
AAAGAGATTTCCTTTTTAGGGTGCTTCATTGGGAAGCGTGGCCTTCAAGTGGATCCCGCTAAGATCAAAGCCAGATAGCAACAGACACAAGCGATTTCTGCTCCATCCACATTCTTCACCGCACACACCGCTTGAAGGCTATCAGGAGGCACAAGCCGACTCGTGATTTCCATTGTAGACTGGCCGGTTCCAAAGAACCAGAAAGACTTGCGTAAGTAGCTTGGTCTTGCCAAATACTTGCTCAAGTATAGCATAAATTACGCAGAAATGACCTGACCATTTTCTAATCTCCTTAAAAAGGATGCGGAATGGTTTCGGAACACCGAACATCAGGAGGCTTTGATGGGGTCAAAGATAGCCTCCTGCATGCACCGATACTGGCGCTGCCAGATTTCGATCGTCCTTTCAGCGTCGTCTGTGACGCTTCGGACTTTGCCATCGGCTGTGCACTGCTGCAAAGCAGACGCCGAGGGGCGAGATCGGGTGATCGCGTTCGAAACTCGACAGCTCAAAGCTGCAGAGATAAACTATTCAGTTCATGACAAGGAGCTACTTGCGATGAAGTATACACTTGTCAAGTTCAGGGTCCACATGCTCGGCTCCAAGCCGTTTGTGATCTATACAGATCATGCGTCACTACGTACTGCGACTCAGTCGCCCCACCTCTCGCAGAGGATGGCTAGATGATTATCCTTCTTCTCGGAGTATAACTTCGAGGTGAAGTATAAGCTGGGAAAGCAGAATGCTTTGGCTGATGCGTTGT
>NW_020189293.1:728777-730170 GCF_900000015.1 Plasmopara halstedii
TTGTGCTCAGAACTAGTTGCTGGTCCAGCTTCGGGGTGGCCGAGGGTCTGTGGGATCCGCTCAGGCGCCAACGCTTCCGCGTTCACTAGCGCCGGATCCCGGTACGGCTTGAACAAGCCCACGTAAAACACTGGGTGGGTGCACATCAGTTTTGAAAGGTGTAGTGTATACGCTAGGCTCTGCTTGGCCACAACCTTAAACGTTCCGATGATAGCAGAGTCTGCATGTGTAGGCAGGTTTCTAGAATTTAATACAACCAGGTCCCCGACCATACAGATTTCCGCTTTGCCTCTTCCATTTTCATCTGTATATTCATTTTGCAGGTCTGAACTTTCAGCCATCGCATTGCGAACATGTCGTAGGACACTCAGTCTGGTAGACAAGAAGTCATCGACTTCTTTACGGATGGTGAGGGGCTGACATCAGCTAGCCGTTCGGCTTCCCCCAACTTAGCCCTGCGCCATGGGATGGCGGCGTTGGCAGGACGCGAGGGTGAATCAGCCCTTTCACGTTGAACGGCATGTAGCCAGAAGAGGAATACACTGCATTGTTCAGTGCAAACTCTACGATTGGCAACATGGCGCTCCAGCGCCATGGCGTCTCAGCGCAAACGCTGCGAAGATGGTCTTCGATGACGCGATTCACCCTTTGGTCTGATCATTGGTCCGCGGATGATCCGCTATCGACATATCCAACTTGGTGCCTAGCACCTTGAAGATAGTAAACCAAAATTTTTCCGTGAAACGGGGGTCTCTTTCAGAGACAATCGACTCTGGGAGTCCGTTTTGACGGTAAACACGATCCACGAACAGCGTTGCTGTACCGACTCCGTCGATGGTATCTGGCACCGCCGGCATGGACTGCCAGCACACAGTGGGTACCGGAAAGCTGGCCAGCGGCGCAGCCGCATTTGGAGAGGGATTCACCCGTTGACATGTCTCACATGTGAGCACATAGGTGCTTGTCCATTTGTACAGCTTGGTCCACCGATAGTGGTGACTCACAGAGTAATACGTTTTCTCACGACCGAGACGACCACTGAGTGGCGTATCGTGAGCCTCATAGAGGACGCGATATTTCAAATCCTTATCATGAGGATCCACAATTCGTGGTGTATCAGTGGAATCGGTGATAATGTAGAAAGCCGTTATTCAACGAATATCGGTGCAATCGTGCACGCAATCTTGATGACAATTTACTGTCCGTGTTTTTAAATTCCCTGCTACCTAGAGCCCGTAGCAACGTTACACATAACTCATCACCTGTATACGCGGTGTGGATCAAATCCGTCACAGCCGTCGTTACAGTTGTAACATGAGCAAGTTCATAGTATCTTCTGCGTGACAACGCATCAGCCAAAGCATTCTGCTTTCCCGGCTTATACTTCACCTCG
>NW_020189293.1:730180-731289 GCF_900000015.1 Plasmopara halstedii
TGCCGGATCATCGACCTTGAATGAGACGGACGATGAGAATAATGCGAAAGCTGACCGGATCCTTACAGCGAAGGATATCGAAAACGACTTTGACTTTTTCACTGCAGGCAGCATGGATGATGATTGACTCTACCATGATAAAATACCAGCAGTAGCGGTAGCAGCCAACTAGCCTTTCAACATCGCATATGAATAAAGAAAAGAACTGATTATTGTGATCACATATATGCTGCTCCTTGTCTTACTCGGAAATAATGTTATTCTCCTTGTGTTCACTGTTAAAGATCAAAGTATTAATGGATCATCACTGTTGTACAAGAGTCTAAGCTTCCACCCGCGCTTGGTCGGTAGTACAAAGAGGAGAACGCAAGAGGATAACATCATCATGATGTTCATCTTCTTGCTGCGACAATTATGGATTTAAGGAGACGAACGATGAGAAACAACAATAACTGTCTGCTCTGACTGACCTTCTCACTTATCGTGCTCCATCCTTTTTGCTCCGTTCTTCTTCCTTACTTTTCCATTCTCACTTCACATTCACCTTGCGACTATTTCTTCCATTAGCAACAAGCAAACAACACGATCATCATAGAGGAATAAGCGCTGATAATAAATGTGTACCTCAACACCACCTCTTGCTATGACCGACTTTATTAATTACCTCTTCTTCTCTTTTTCTGCTGCTGCTACTTCATGGTGGTGTCGGATTATCTCGACGATCATAAAGCAGCAAACAAGAAAATTGGCTGGAAGAAGGTCAATAGGCGAAGATAGAAGAAGAAGAAGAAGCGAAGAAGAAGAACAATTCTTGCCACAGAAGGAGAGGGAGGGACGACGCACCTGCTGCAGATGAAAGCAGCGAGCGAGGGCAATCAAGGCTATGATGTTGTGAATAATGACGTTGATGATGATAATTGGTGATGGCGCGTGGTTGGTTTGCTGGTTCATGTGATGGGTAATAGCTAACATACAAGAGTCGATGAAGGACTTTGAAGGACTTTACAATACTTCTTGTGGGCGCGCGCGGCTGCCTACTACTGCTGCTGGATGGATACTCATGCAAGTACTCATAATTTTACTCATAGGTTTACTCATAGACAGTCAGC
>NW_020189293.1:731472-731944 GCF_900000015.1 Plasmopara halstedii
ATTTACTTGTCACGCAGCGTTTGTAACGGCATTGTGTTGAAACCTGTTGCCGAAAGTCATGATTTGCTGTAGCCACGGCTTATGCTTCAATACGCGGTGTCTAGCAAAATCTTTCAAACGTTACCACGCAGTCAATTCCACTAAAGCGGTTAATGGATATCACAATCCTGTCAGTGTGATGACAGTTTGCCTTCATTTCTCACTGTGAGAGTGCAATACGAGGCTGCTTGTTTAAACGTCAGTCTGCCCTTTACTTGTCACGAAGCGTATGTAACGGCACTGTGTTGAACACCTGTTGCCGATAGTAATGATTTGCTGTCGTCATGGTTTATGCTTCGATACGCGGTGTTTAGCAAAATCTTTCAAACGACACCACGCAGTCAATTCCACTAAAGCGGTTAATGGATATCACAATCTTGTCAGTGTGATGACAGTTTGCCTTCAACTACCACTGTGGGAGTGCAATACGAGG
>NW_020189293.1:731954-732223 GCF_900000015.1 Plasmopara halstedii
ATACTCATGCAGTACTCATAAACGTCTCTAAAAGTACTCATTCCATGAGTACTGCTGCGGAAAACATGTATGAGTAACTCGAGTACTTTGTACTCACCCATGACGCATAAGTTTTATTTTTCGTGAGTGGAGAAAAAAAAGGAGACTGTTGTCGTGAATGGAAAATGGAAAAGGAGACTGTTGTCGGAGAGTGGAAAAATGGAAAAGTGACTGACTCCTACTTATGCTGTCTGATATGACTGGTTGCTACGTGAACTTGAGCGTAACCT
>NW_020189293.1:732233-732488 GCF_900000015.1 Plasmopara halstedii
TTGATAATGAAAGTTTGTTTTTATTTGATTTGCGTTCAATCCTTTTAGGTAGAAGCTTTTTGTTTCGCCTGGTGCAAGCATATCTCCCTTTTCACTGACTACTTTTCGCCCCGCGTTATCCTCGGCATTGATCTGTGAAACGTTGACGTAAAACGAAGAGTTATTGGTTGCTGTCAGCTGATTCGCTTTCTCCCCTTGATGCCAGATAAGACCCGACGCTGCTTCTGTGGCTTGCATCGCATCGAACCGGGCTGG